>NC_081562.1:85367679-85392224 GCF_022355385.1 Mustela nigripes | reverse complement strand
AAATTTCTCAGGCCTTCTCTTTAATCTTCTTTCTTGGCTGATGACTAAGTAACTTATTACACTGAGAAAATGGAAGCAATCATTATTAACTCCAAATACTTTTACCACCACATCTCCTTAATTATCTGCTTTTGTACCCATATATGTTGTTACCTGTGGATAAAGTGTCTGATTCCTATCTAATGCTAGCCCTCCCTTGAACACTAGATCCTCTCTCTTCTCTTCAAGAACATTGCTTCAGTAATTCTCCCATCTCGCTCCGTGTCATCATTTTTTCACTCTCTAACATGATGTTATTTTTCTCAACTTTGAAAAAAACACGAGCAAACAATTCTCTTAGGCCCACTTCTTCCACCACTTACTGCTCCACTTCTCCCCCTTCCATTCATACCAAAATTCCTTTTAAAAATGGTGTTAACTATGTTTGTATCTTTAGGGTAAATACCCAGTAGTGCAATTGCTGGGTCATAGGGCAGTTCTATTTTCAACATTCTGAGGAACCTCCATGCTGTTTTCTAGAGTGGTTGCACCAGCTTGCATTCCCACCAACAGTGTAGGAGGGTTCCCCTTTCTCCGCATCCTCGCCAGCATCTGTCATTTCCTGACTTGTTGATTTTAGCCATTCTGACTGGTGTGAGGTGATATCTCATTGTAGTTTTGATTTGTATTTCCCTGATGCTGAGTGATATGGAGCACTTTTTCATGCGTCTGTTGGCCATCTGGATGTCTTCTTTGCAGAAATGTCTGTTCATGTCCTCTGCCCATTTCTTGATTGTATTATTTGTTCTTTGGGTGTCGAGTTTGCTAAGTTCTTTATAGATTTTGGACACTAGTCCTTTATCTGATATGTCCTCTGCAAATATCTTCTCCCATTCTGTCAGTTGTCTTTTGATTTTGTTAACTGTTTCCTTTGTTGTGCAAAAGCTTTTGATCTTGATGAAATCCCAATAGTTCATTTTTGCCCTTGCTTCCCTTGCCTTTGGCGATGTTCCTAGGAAGATGTTGCTGCAGCTGAGGTTGAAGAGGTTGCTGCCTGTGTTCTCCTCAAGGATTTTGATGGATTCCTTTCTCACATTGAGGTCCTTCATCCATTTTGAGTCTATTTTTGTGTGTGGTATAAGGAAATGGTCCAATTTCATTTTTCTGCATGTGGCTGTCCAATTTTCCCAACACCATTTATTGCACTACTGGGTATTTACCCTAAAGATACAAACATAGTGATCCGAAGGGGCACGTGCACCCAAATGTTTATAGCAGCAATGTCCACAATAGCCAAACTATGGAAAGAACCTAGATGTCCATCAGCAGATGGACCTAGATGGACCTAGATGTCCATGGATAAAGAAGATGTGGTATATATACACAATGGAATACTATGCAGCCATCAAAAGAAATGAAATGTTGCCATTTGCGACAACATGGATGGAACTAGAGCGTATCATGCTTAGTGAAATAAGTCAAGCGGAGAAAGACAACTATCATATGATCTCCCTGATATGAGGAAGTGGTGATGCAACATGGGAGCTTAAGTGGGTAGGAGAAGAATAAATGAAACAAGATGGGATTGGGAGGGAGACAAACCATAAATGACTCTTAATCTCACAAAACAAACTGAGGGTTGTTGGGGGGGAGGGGGCTTGGGAGAAGGGGGGGGGGGTTGTGGACGTTGTGGGGGGTGTGCTTTGGTGAGTGCTGTGGGGTGTGTGGACCTGGCGATTCACGGACCTGTACCCCTGGGGATAAAAATATATGTTTATAAAAAATACAAAATAAATAAATAAATAAATAAATAAAAATGGTATTAACTAACTGTCTCTAATTTCTCTCCTCTCCTGAACCTACTCTAATCAGGTCTTGATTACTTTGTTACTCCATCATCAAACTTGGTCCTGGCAAGGTCACCAACAATCTCCATACTGTTAAATCCAATGTTCAGT
The DNA here is from genome assembly GCF_022355385.1 of Mustela nigripes. Classification (NCBI taxonomy): domain Eukaryota; kingdom Metazoa; phylum Chordata; class Mammalia; order Carnivora; family Mustelidae; genus Mustela; species Mustela nigripes. Next base: position 85,390,287 of record NC_081562.1, on the reverse strand, counting down.
TTTGTATATCAGCTAACCTTTAAAAATATCATTCACTCTGTTTCTTTGAAATAATTGTTTCACATGGGTTCCAGGACATTATACTCTCCTGGTTTGCCTCCTAACTTTCTGGCCACCTCTATATCTTTTTTTTGCTGGTTCTTTTTCATCTCCCTGCCCAAAAATGTTGGAGGAATTCAGTTTACTTCTTGGATCTCTTGTCCCGTCTATACACCCTTAATGGTCTCACTCAGTCTTATGGCTTTAAATACCATATATATGCTGATGATTCCAAATACATATCGCAGCATCCGCTTTTCTCCAAACTTTGCCCCTGAGTATTAGTCCTATATACACAACTATCCACTGGATATTTCTACTTAGCTGAGCTCCTGATAGCACTAGCCCTGTTATGCTTTGCCTATGATGATACTTTTGCCTTGAATTTGTAGCTTCGATTTAGCTTATATAATATAGTTACCTGTTTTTATTTCCATGTTTCACTTTGTTTGTTTTTGGTGTTTCTGTTCATATTAGCCTGGAAGACCTACTTAAATCTCTTTTAACTTGTCCACAGTTTTTCCTTTTAAGTGTGTCTCTTATAGACAATATATTCCTAGACCTTAATTTTGAAATCTAATCTGAGATTCAACCTGAGTTTCTGCCTTCTCATTGATAGAGTTAACTGATTAATATTTATTGTTAATTTCAGCTATATTGGGAATGATTTTTGTCATCTTATAAAGATGAATAAGATGGATAATTCTCTAATGAGCTAATTAGAAAAAAGAAGATTCAAATAATCAAATCACATAATGAAATCATGAGAACTAGCTACAGAAACAACAGAGATAGAAAAGAGTATGATAGGATACCTGGGTGGCTCAGTTGGTTAAGCATTTGCCTTCAGCTCAGGTTATGATCTTGGGGTCTTGGGATAGTGCCCCATATCAGGCTCCCTGCTCAGTGGAGAGCCTGCTTCTCTTTCTCCTTCTGCCCCTCTCCATGCTCTTGCTCTCTCTCTCAAATAAATAAATAAAATCCTTTAAAAAAGAAGAAAAGAATATGATGGTCGATTACAAGCTAACACACTAAATAACTTAGATGAAATAGATGATTTTTGGAAAATTATAAAATTCCAAAATTGGCAGAAGAAATTTAAATACGAACAGACCAAATATCTACAAATAAACTGAATAGCAATTAAAGCCCTTTCCCCCAGAAAAAGCCTTAGGCTTAGGTGGTTTTACAGTGAGTTTCACCAACCTTTCAAGGGACAGATAATCCCTTTATCAATTAAATTATTAGAAAACAGGAAAAGAGAAAAAGCTGCCTAATGATTTATTCCAAATCAGATAGTACAAGAAGAGAGAATCATAATCTATGTCACTGATGAAAACAGATTTTAAGAAATAGATGCAAAGAAATATTATCCAACCAAATTCAACAGCCAAGGTGTTCTGCCAGGAACACAAGAATGGTTTCACATGAGAAAACTATAAATGTTATTGACTATATTTATGGATTAAAGGACAAAAATCACATAGACTTTCCAAGAGTTGCAATATAAAGCACTTAACAAGATTACACATTTATATTTATAATGTCTTCAGAAAACAGGAATATTAATCTCTATATTAGCAATAATGAACCAGAAGCAATCCCATTCACACTAACACCAAAAATTGTAAGATATTTAACAATTAATTTACAAATATGGCATAACATCTTTACCCCGAAAAATTTTAAACTCTAATAAGACATAAAAGATCTGAAAAAACAGATAAAGCATGGTCTTAGATAACTTAGCTTAGTAAAGATGTCAGTTCTTCAAAAGTTAATCTATATGTTCAAATCTTATTTTAAAATGTTAGCAGGAACTTTTTTTAGAAACTCGAGAAACTTATTCTAAAATGTATATGGAATAGTAGCTCATGAAAAGATTAATCAATTTTGAAAGAAGAAGATGAAAAGGGGACTAATACTACAACTATTAAGAGCTGGCACACTACAGAGATTAAAAAAAACAACAATAACAGCAGAAGAAAGATACAGACATGAGGACAAATCAACAAATGGAACAAAAAGAAAGCCCACAAATAGACCCATCATACACAGAACTTGACATATGTTAAAGGTAGCATCACAAATGTGGCAAAGCTATCTTTATGAGGAAAGAACAGATTGGTTAGAAATTATGTTGATATATGAAGAAAAATTAACTTAGATCCCTACCTTAACACTGAATACAAAGGAGAACTTCAGGTGGGTTGAAGAGATTAATAAAAAAATAAAACTATCAAACTAATGGAAGAAAATGTAGGAAAATATCTTTGTAACTTATTCTTCAATTATATCTCAATAAAGCTGAAATTAAAACAAAAACAAAAACAAAAAAAATGAAACTTAAGGCCAAAACTTGATGGATTATTTGCCGGCATGGCAAAATTTAATTAGAGTACCAGATCTTGACAAAATGTGCAACTAAAAGCAACAAACTAGGTATAAACAAGGCACAGAGATAGATTTTAAACACATAATATTAAGTTAGAAGAGAAAAACAAGGCAAAATATTATTTGTGGGTATTAAAAACAAATACACAACTTTGTATGTATGTATATACCTCTTCCCATAGCTCTTCCTAAAAACTACACACAGGAAAAAAAGAAAGCAATGAAAATTCCTACAACTGATACTAAAATGTGGGGAGAAAATCTTACAGTCTCTAATTTATTTTTTTAAGATTTTATTTATTTATTTGAGAGAGAGAGAGAGAGAGAGCACAGAGAGTGAGAGGGAAAAGCAGACACCCTGCTGAGCAGAGAGCCAGACATGGGGTGGATCCCAGGACCCTAAGGTCATGACCTTAGCTGAAGGCAGACACTTAACAGACTTGAACCTCTCAGGCTACCCCCTCCACAGTCTGTAATTTAAAAGCAGTTGGGAAAGATAAAGTAGAGACCATCCAGAACCCCCCAAGTGTATCAAGGTCATAGAAACTGTTTGAAAAGGGTAGAGAACATGTAGTCTTAGTGTTGGTTGAACCTGATAACATCAACAAGGGTTTGCTACCAAAGTAGCCATTAGTGGGAACAGCTGAGAGCTGGTGTGAAACCTGGCAGATCAGTACTGTTAACAGGAGTAAAAACATACGGGTTTTAAAATTCAGGAGGAACATGTATAGTCTTGGTTAAACGTGACTTTCAGGAGAAAGAGAAAGAGACTACTTTTGAAAGCAGTCATTGTTCCTTGAAGACAGCAACCAGTGGTAAATGGAAGAAAGAAAAGAAGTAACTAGTAATAAGTACCCCAGTGAAAAAACAAACAGGAGAATCAGAAATCTGACCACCCAAAAAAAAGTACTTAAGAAAACTGCTTTTCACCATAGCAACAGAAGAGGGAGCCCTTGAGCTGAAAAAAAAAACAACCCCAAAACAGGGAGGCCCTTGAAACCCTGTCCATTTTCCCTTTAAAGATCTGTTAAAAGCTGACTCAGAAAAATCCAGCATATTCAAAGATGAGTAACAATAACAAAAATTCAGTATCCACACAAAATTACTATAAGAAAACATGCACACACAATCACAGTTTCAACAGATGAAAGCATACCAGAAAAAATTATGTCTCGAAGCAGAAACCAAGACTAAACTACAAGATACATATGTGTGGTGGGTCCTGTAGAATCATCTCCATATATCCTCTTCAGTACTGAGGCACTCATAATTCAGGTTGCTAGAAAGCTGGTGGCTGAGTTCTTCTCTGGGAATTATCTTTGGCCAAAAAAAAAAATTCCTTTACCCAAGGCCAAATCCTCTTCCCAATGTCTACCTGTATCCAATGACTGGTTCAGGCCAAGATATCTAAGGGCCTTATCTCAAGGTGGGGCAACTTTTTTTTTTTTTAAGGGTAGGAAGGGCCTTTATTGTTTACAACAGGAAGTGAAAGAGGAGGGGACCTGACAGCTCTGGCTGGGGTGTGGGGGTGGGGACTCCAAAGATGTCTTCCATCGTTGTGCCTCCAAAGCAAGGTGGGACAATTCTGAAGGGCCATCCCAACTTCAAAACTCCTCATGGGATGAGCTGAGACCTGTTGTGACTGATCGTGGTCAATGGTATACTGGAGCTGGTTCTTACAGGTCCATGAGAGCCAACTGCTAACATTTTTAAAAATTTTGCAAGCAGGGTGACTCAGTTAAGCTTTTGACTCGTGGTCTGACTCAGATCATGATCTCAGGGTTATGGGAATGAGCCCTGTGTCAGGCTTTATGCTCAGCGGGAAGTCTGTTTGAGTTTTTCTCTCTCTCCCTCTCCTGCTGTCCCTCTCCCTGCTTGTGCTCTCTCTCTCTCTCATAAATGAATAAATCTTAAAAAAATTTTTTTTGCAAGTAAACACAGCTACTACGAGAACTTAAATTCTATAAACTCAAAATTAAATTCTATTCAAAACCAAGGCAACAGGGGCACCTGGGCGGCTCAGTGGGTTGGGCCTCTGCCTTCGGCTCAGGTCATGATTTCAGGGTCCTGGGATCGAGCCCCGCATCAGGCTCTTTGCTCGGCGGGGAGCCTGCTTCCTCCTCTCTCTCTGCCTGCTTCTCTGCCTGCTTGTGATCTCTGTCTGTCCAATAAATAAATAAAATCTTAAAAAAAAAAAAACAAGGCAACAAATACTCATCACTTCCTAATTATTTTACTACATTTATTATTATCTATGCCCTTGAGGTAACATCTGTTGTTTTTGAATGGGTGTTACTATGTATGCATTTCTTTCCAGATCCATGTTCAGTGATGTCATGTTTCTAGCTTAAAATTGGCCATGATGGAAGTACTTATATGCTGGAAAATGTTACAAATCAGAGCTTTTTCTTCCTCTGAGAATTGGTTATTAAAAAGTTAGCAGCACACCACTAATTACAGCTCAGCATCTCCTTCTATCCAATCCTCCTTCCTTCACATCATCATAAGTGTTGATCCCAAGGGTAATCGCTAAGAAACCTCATGCACACAATTCTCTGTCTCAGAGTCTGTGTCCCAGAGAATGCAACCTAAAACAACAAAGAAGAATAGGTAGGATCAAACATATCATATAGGACATAGGGGATGAAAATAAGAAAAGTTAAGAAAAACAGATTAAAACAATTGAGGAGGAAATAATATAAAAATCAGACACCAAACATCCACGTACATACTTCTGGATACATTAGAGAAGACAATCAAAATAATAAAGTAGAATTAATATTTACAACTATAATTCAATAATATTTCCTTCATAAGGGTGGAGGGAAAGAAGACATGAATCTTCATACTGAAAGAACACATGATGCACTAAGTTAAACAGACCCAGATTAGTCAACACTTAGATTTTTTTTAATTTTTATTTTATTTCACTTTTTTATTAACATGTAATGTATTATTTGCTTCAGGGGTACAGGTCTGTGAATCGTCAGTCTTACACAATTCACAGGACTCACCATAGTAGTCAACACTTAGATTTATCCTAGAAAATTACACTGTAATACAAAGGGAAAAAATTACCTACGCTGGCCAAAAGATCAAGTCACTTTCTAAGGATAGAAAATCAGTTTGGCATCAGAGTTCCCAGCTATTTTCAAAGTCAGAAAATAGTAAAACAACATCTATAATATAATCAAGGGAAGAGAATTCTAAAGGCAGAAAAACCATCCTGCAAGTAGCAATTTTTCAGTATGATAAACACCTGGGATTATTGTACTCATGAGTCCTTCCTGAGGACAAACTATACCCAACTAAGAGAGGACCTAAAAACTTCACCAAAGATACTGGTGGTGTGCACTGAATACACCTAGCTATACACCTAAGACTAAAACAAAAGTGGGAGTAGGAATAGCATATAAATTTTCTATGCTCTGACAGTGTAGTAATAACTAAAAAAAATGTGAGAAGTGGGGAGAGAGAAACAGGTGGAACAGCTCACTAACAGGTAAAAAGTGAGAGTTAAAGGAGTCATTTAAAGCCAACACACTATAATCCAAAACATTCAGGACAAGAACCAACATTAAGAAAAAGAATACTGTTGACTAAAATTGAATGGTAGAGGGTACAGAAGAAAAGAGACAGGAGGCAGTGTATTGCTCTGAGTAGGAAACTAATAGTCAATGTACAAAGAAAAAAAGGACCAAAGTATTATGTGAGTATTGTTATAAAGGGGATTTAAAACAAAAATAGAAATTTTTGTAATCATTAAAATACACACACATACACACAAAGAAAAATACAAATAAAGCAACAAAGAGCAAAGAAAACTGAACACATAGTTATTGGAAAACTATGCATTGTTTTGGATATATAAAGATGACGTAATTGAGATCAAATATAGCAGTTCTATAAATATACACATATTAAGTGGTCATAAAATCACTTATTAAAAGATTTTCAGGCTCACTCACAAAATGAAATCCAACTCTGGACTGTATATAGGAGAGCCTAAAATAAAAGAATGAACAAAGATGTATTGGGCAAATGAAAATTTTAAAAAGGGCAGTATCAAGCAAAGTAACATTCAAGCAAAAATGTATTAAATGAGACAAAGAATGACACTTTATAACACAAAAAACTATAATTCACTATGAAGACATAAGACTCATGAATATCTGTGCAATAAATAATATAGCAACAACTTTTATAAAGTAGTAACTATAGAAGATTAGAGAAATGGAAAATTTAGTAATGACTTTAACACATCTCTCTCAGTCCAAGACAATCCAAGAAATAACAGCAACAAAAAAAAAAAGTATGAATTAGGAGAACTAAACAATGTTGGTCTGTAAGACAATCTTATAAGACAGATAAAAAGTTTATCAAATTTACTATAAAATATTACATCATGGTATATCAGTTATCTATTGCTGCAAAACAAATTACCTCCAAAATCAGGTGGCTTAAAACAACACACATATATAATCTCACAATTTCTGTGGGTCAGGAGTTCAGTACCGGCTTGAATGGCTGGTTCTGGCTTAAGGTCTCTCATGAGGTTGTAGTCAAGAGTTTGGCTGGGGCTGCAGTCATCTGAGGGCTTGACTGTGGCTGGAGGATCTGCTTCTAAATTGGCTCAGGCACATAGTTTTTGGTTAAAGGCCATAAAGACATCTCCAAAGAGCCTCTTAATATGTGATACGCAAGGGAGTAACACAAATGAGCCGAGAGAAACAGAAAGGATGAAGCCACAATGCTTTTTTATGACCTAGACTCAAAAAGTGCCACACTGTCATTTTTGCCACATTCTGTTTATTAGCAGCAAGTCCCTAAGTACTGTCCATGTTCAAGGACACTTTTTTTTTTTTTAAAGATTTTATATATTTATGTGACAGAGAGAGATCACAAGTAGGCAGAGAGAGAGGAGGAAGCAGGCTCTCTGCTGAGCAGAGAGCCCGATGTGGGACTCGATCCCAGGACCCTGAGATCATGACCTGAGCCGAAGGCAGAGGCTTTAACCCACTGAGCCACCCAGGCGCCCCTCAAGGACACCTTTTGAAGAGAGGAATACCGAAGAATTCATCAATTATGTTTTAAAACCACCACAGAGGGGCACCTGGATGGCTCAGTCATTAAGCATCTGCCTTCGGCTCAGGTCATGATCTCAGGGTCCTGGGATTGAGCCCCACATCAGGCTCTCTGCTTAGCAGGGAGTCTGCTTCCCTCTCTCTCTGCCTACTTGTGATCTCTCTCTCTGTCAAATAAATAAGATCTTAAAAAAAATTGGTCTTTGGATATATAGTCTACTATCAATACTGAGATAACAGAAGTTTCTTTTTTTTTTTTTTTTAAGATTTTTATTTATTTATTTATTTGACAGAGAGAAATCACAAGTAGACGGAGAGGCAGGCAGAGAGAGAGGAAGGGAAGCAGGCTCCCTGCTGAGCAAAGAGCCCGATATGGGACTCGATCCCAGGACCCCGAGATCATGACCTGAGCCAAAGGCAGCGGCTTAACACACTGAGCCACCCAGGCACCCCATAACAGAAGTTTCTTAAATCACAAAAATACTCTACCACAAAAGCCTGTTAACTTAAAATAAAAACAAACAAACAAAAAAAACCTGTTCATTTTTGAGTCCTGCATTCACAGTAGTCATTCAACAGGTATAAAGAAGGAAGAGTGGGAAGATAAAAAGTTACAACAAGAAATAAACAGAAACTATATATGGTCAGCATGACTCACTAACAGGAATGCTCCAACATTATCTGACTTGTTTGGAAGACAAAGACCTTGTAAAAATAGTGCAGTTTAAGGATTTGGACCTGGTCCTGCTTGAGTTTAAAGGGCTTTGCCTTGATCAAGAGCCTCAAGCAGAGGACAGAATATGAGGATAAATATAAAATATTAAGTTTTTTTTTTGTATGTATGTGGTGATCATTTCCAACTAGGATAAAAGCTACTTATGAAAGACCTTATCATTCTTTTCTATCTAGTTTACCTGTTCAATAAATGAGCTATCTAACAGATAATCAAGATAAAGAAACATGGTCAGCCTTCATTTCAAGAACCAATTTATAATTCCAAGTGCTGAACTAAAGCCCTAGCTTCCAATTCTGTTAGGTGAATGAGCTACTAGAGTTCATAGTTCTTTTTTTTTTTTTTAAGATTTTATTTATTTATTTGACACAAGCAGACAGAGAGGGGGAAGCAGGGAGCCTGATGCAGGGCTTGATCCCAGGACCCTGAGATCATGACCCAAGCTGAAGGCAGAGGCTTAACCATCTGAGCCACCCAGACACCCCTGGAGTTCATAGTTCTAATTCTATCGACATTCTATTGAAAAAGCTCACATTGGGGCACCTGGATGGCTCAGTCATTTAAGCGACCGATCCTTGATTTCCACTCATATCATTATCTCAGGGCCATGGGATTGAGACTCCAGTTGGGCTCCTCACTTAGCAGGGAGTCTGTTTCTCTCTCCCTCTGCCCTTCCCCCTGCTTACACTCTGTCTCCAAAATAAATCAATCTTTAAAAAAAAAAAAAAAAAAAAGAGCAAACAAGCTCAGGTTTACCAGATCCTGGCATTCTCTAATACTTAAAAGAGTAAAATCAATCAAACAACCCTAAAACACAATTCTATTCTTCTCTAATAAATCAAATGAAAAAGTCTCCCAGAGAGAGGAGATAAATTGAGCACATCTGGGACTTCTTTCATGGTGAAGAATCTGTGAATTACTATTTAGATCTTATGTAAGTCATCTAACCTCTTTTTGTTTCAATTTCCAATGTCTAAAATGTCAGTTGTAATATCACCAGATTATAATAAGCAATTGATGACTTAATGTTGGCTCAGCTCGTTTCAACAAAATCTAAAGAACTCAAATTGCATGTTTTATTGCAGGAACTGGCAATGTATAGCCTGTAGGCCAAATCTGGCCCATGGCATATTCTATATGGTTCACAAGCTAAAATAGTTTTTACGTTTTTAAAGAATTCTACAGGTAAGAAGAGGAGAAGATGCAGCAACAAAGACAGTACACAGTCCACAGAGCCAAAAATATTTACTGTAAGTTGTCCCTTTACATAAATAGCTGACACCTATGTTCTACTGGATTCAGCTATCATGAAAACATAATATTTTAAGACAAATACTGTATGATTTCACTCACACGTGAAATTTAAGAAACAAAACAGGTGAACATAGGGGAAGGAAGAAGAAAAAAAAGGGTACCTGAGTGGCTCAGTTGGTTGACCGCCTTTGGCTCAGGTCAAGATAACTAGAGTCCCAGGATCAAGTCCCATATTGAGCTCCCTGAGCAGCAGGGAGTCTGCTTCTCCCTTTGACCTCCCCCTCCATGTTCTCTCTCTCTCAAATAAATGAATAAAATCTTTTAGAAAAAGAAAGAAAAGAGAGGGAAACAAACCATAAGAGACGATTAGCTATAGAGAACAAACTGAGGGTTGCTGGAGGGGAAGTAGGTATGTGATGGGCTAAATGGGTGAAGGCTATTAAGGAAAGCACTTGCTGTGATGAGCCCTGTGCATTATAAATAAGTGATAAATCACAGAATTCTACTTCTAAAACCAATATTACACTATATATTATTAGAATTTAAATAAAAACCTGAAACATAAAACAAATAAAAATGTGTGTGTGTGTGTGTATGTGTCTATAGATAGATAGATAGGTGTATATAATTCAAAGTCATACCATACTATGGACAGTTATGGGAGAAAGAAAGAGGAAATTGTATTTGAGATAATTCATTCAATAAATATTTGAGTATCTACACATGTGCTAAGCACTGGTGATACAATAGTGAACAATCAGATAATCCCTGCTGTCATGGGCTGGAAGAAAGCAGTAGGGAGACAAATAAGAAATTACTATATTTTAAAAAATTTATTTCAATTCTAATTAGTTATCATACAATAAGACATTGGTTTCAGGAGAATTCAGTGATTCATCACTTACATACAATACCTAGTGCTCATCATAACAAGTGCCCTCCTTAATCCCCATCACCCATCAAGTCCATCCCCCACCCACCTCCCTCCATCACTCCTCAGTTTGTTCTTTATCATTAAAAGTCCCTTATGGTTTGTTTCCCTCTCTCTTTCTTTCTTCCTCCTCCCATATGTTCATCTGCTTTGTTTCTTAAATTCCTCAAATGAGTGAAATCATATGGTATTTGTCTCTCTTACTTTGCAATTATAAGGTTTCTTGATAAATTCAATAATAATGGGTACATTTACAGATTAACAAGAGATTGTAGAAGGGGTGTCAAAGGAAGATTTCCAAAGGAATGAACACCAGGATGGTGAATGAGGAAAAGGAATTAATCACGTGAAATAGGGGAAGAAAACAGTATTACAGTTTAAGAGACCTTCAGGCAAAGATTCAAAGGCCATGTACAGCACTGTGTATTTGACAACCTAAAGGTCAGGAGTGCTGGGAACTGCCTTGTAGGAAAGTGGGAGTGAAGGTAGTGAACTAAGAAATGAGGCTAGAGATGTATACAGGCATCAGGTCGTATTAAGGGTTTTACATTTTATACTGAGAATAATGAGAAGCAGTGGATAGATTCTAAGCTGAGGAATAACAATAAAGTTTTCATTTTAGAGCACATACTCTGGTGGCATAAAGAATGGATTGGAGGGGACAAGACACAGAAAAACTAGCTAATGGGGGCGCTTGGGTGGCTCAGTGGGTTAAAGCCTCTGCCTTTAGCTCAGGTCATGATCCCAGGGTCCTGGGATCGAGCCCCACATCGGACTCTCTGCTCAGCAGGGAGCCTGCTTCCTCCTCTCTCTCTGCCTGCCTCTCTGTCTATCTGTGATCTCTGTCAAATAAGTAAATAAAATCTTAAAAAAAAAAAGAAAGAAAAACTAGCTAATGAAGCTGTGCATGCCTAATCCATGAGAAAAATGGAATGTACTGGTACTAGCTGGTACCAGATAGAGTATACCATACCAACTACTAGTTATTCTCGCTCAGCTCCAAATCCTTCCCCCTCCCCCACCAAATCCTTCTATACTTTGCTTTTTGGTGCTGTCTGTAGAACCTTACTAAATCTGGAATTTATTTGATATGAGATACGGATGGTATTACTATTTTGCTATTTGAACACCCAATTGTTCAAACACTCCTTACTGAATAACTCATCAGCCAGTGATCTGAAATGCCATCTTTAATCATATATCAAATGAATCCTTAAAGGTAGAGAAAGCCCTATTTTCTATTTCACTGATTTATCCACATAAGTACCAATAATACCATATTATGTATTACTATGACTTTTATTTATTTTATAACTGAATCCTTTATTGATTTTTTTCTGATTTTTTTCAATTTAAAATTAATTACCATACAATGTATTATTTGTTTCAGGGGTACAGATCTGTGATTCATCAGTCTTATATAATACCCAGTGCTTGTTACAACACATACCCTCCACAATGTCTATCACTCAGTTACCCCATCCCTCCACACACCTCCCCTCCAACAACCTTCAGTTTGTTTCCTCTGATTAAGAGTCTCTTATGGTTTGTCTCCCTCTCTGGTTTCATCTTGTTTCATTCTTTCCTCTATGATACTCTGCCTTCTTTCTTAAATTCCACATATCATTGACATGAAAATTATCTTTCTTTGATTTATTATGATTAGCATAATGTGTTCTAATTCTATCCACATCATTGCAAATGGCAAGATTTCATTTTTTATAGCTGCATAATATTCCATTGTGTGTGTGTGTGTGTGTATTGGCATATATACACACCATATCTTCTTTTTTTTAAAAGATTTTATTTATTTATTTGACAGAGAGAGAGAGATCACAAGTAGGCAGAGAAGCAGGCAGAGAGAGGAGGAAGCAAGCTCCCTGCTGAGCAGAGAGCCCGATGCGGGCCTCGATCCCAGGACCCTGAGACCATAACCTGAGCTGAAGGCAGAGGCTTAACCCACTGAGCCACCCAGGTGCCCACACACCGTATCTTCTTTATCCATTCACCTGTTGATGGACACCTGGGCTCTTTCCATAGTTTGGCTATTGTGGGCACTGCTGCTATAAACATTGGGGTGCAGGTATCCCTTTGGATCACTACATTTATATCTTTGGGGTAAATCCCTATAGTGAAATTGCTGGGTTGTAGGGTAGCTCTATTTTCAATTTTTTGAGGAAACTTCATACTGTTTTCCAGAGTGGCTGCACCAGCTTGCATTCCCCCAAACAGTATATAAGGGTTCCTCTTTCTCCACATCCTTGCCAACATCTTTTGTATACTGATTTGTTAATTTCAGCCAATCTGACTGGTGTGAGGTTTGATTTGTGGTTTTGATTTGTATTTCCTTGATGCCAAGTGATGTTGAGCATATTTTCATGTATCTGTTGGCCATTTGAATATCTTCTTTGGAGAAAAGTCTGTTCATGTCTTCTGCCCATATCTAGATTGGATTACTTGTTCTTTGGGTGTTGAGTTTGATAAGTTCTTTACAGATTTCAGATACTAGCCCTTTATCTGATAAGACATTTGCAAATATCTTCTACCATACTATGGGTTGCCTTTTAGTTTTATTGACTATTTCCTTTGCTGTACAAAAGCTTTTTATCTTTATGAAGTCCCAATAGTTCACTTTTACCTTTGTTTCCCTTGCCTTTGGAGACATGTCTAGCAAGAAGCTGCTGTGGCCAAGGTCACAGAGATTGCTGCCTGTGTTATCCACAAGGATTTTGATGGATTCCTTTCTCACACTGAGGTCTTTCATCCATTTTGAGTCTATTTTTGTGTAGAGTATAAGGAAATGGTCCAGTTTCATTCTTTTGCATGTGGCTGTCCAATTTTCCCAACACCATTTGTTGATGAGATTGTCTTTTTTCCATTGGATATTCTTTCCTGCTTTGATGAAGTTTAGTTGACCATAGAGTTGAGGATCCATTTCTGGTTTCTCTATTCTGTTCCATTGAGCTATGTCTGGTTTTATGCCAGTACCATACTGTCTTGATGATTACAGCTTTGTAATAGAGCTTGAAGTCTGGAATTGTGATGCTGCCAGTTTTCATTTTCTTTTTCAACATTCTTCTGGCTATTTAGGGTCTTTTCTGGTTCCATACAAATTTTAGGATTATTTGTTCCAGTTCTGTAAAAAAAAAGTTGATGGTATTTTGATAGGGATTGCATTGTGTAGATTGCTCTAGGTAACAGACATTTTAACAATATTTGTTCTTCCAGTCCATGAGCATGAAATGTTTTTCCAACTCTTTGTGTCTTCTTCAATTTCTTTCATAAGTGTTCTATAGTTTTCTGAGTACAGATCCTTTGCCTTTTTGGTTAGGTTTATTCCTAGGTATCTTATGGTTTCGGGTACAGTTGTAAATGGGATGACTCCTCATTTCTCTTTCTTTTGTCTTGCTGTTGTTATATAGAAATGTAACTGACTTCTGTGCATTTTTTATGTCCTGCCACTTTACTGAATTCCTGTATGAGTTCTAGGAATTTTGGGGTGGAGTCTTTTAGTTTTCCACATAGAGTATCATGTCATCTAGAAAGGGTGAGAGTTTTGACTTCTTCTATGCCAATTCAAATGCCTTTTACTTCTTTTTGTTGTCTGGTTGCTGAGGCTAGGACTTCTAGTACCATATTTGGCAGTTGTGGTGATAGTGGACATCCCTGCCATGTTCCTGGCCTTAGGGGAAAAGATCTCAGTTCTTCTCCATTGAGAATGATATTTACTGTGGGCTTTTCAAAGATGGCTTTTATGATACTGAGATATGTATGCTCAATCCCTACACTGTGGAAGGTTTTAATTGAGAAAGGATGCTGTACATTGTCAAATGCTTTTTCTGAACCTATTGAGAAGATCATATGGTTCTTGTCTCTTATTTATGTACTGTATCACACTGATCAATTTGCAGATGTTGAATGAACCCTGCAGCCCAGGAATAAATCCCACTTGGTTGTGGTGAACAATCTTTTCAAAGTACCATTGGATCCTATTGGCTAGTATTATGGTAAGAATTTTTGTATCCATGTTCATCAAGGATATTGGTCTATAACTCTCCTTTTTGGTGGGGTCTTCTTCTAGTTTTGGAATCAAGGTAATCCTGGCCTCAGAGAGTTTGGACGTTTTCTGTCCATTTTGATCTTTTGAAACAGCTTCAGAAAAATAGGTATTAATTCTTCTTTAAATGTTTGGTAGAATTACCCTGGGAAGCCATCTGGTCCTGGGCTCGTTTGTTGGGAGATTTTTTATTACTGCTTCAATTTCCTTGCTGGTTATGGGTCTGTTCAGGTTTTCTACTTCTTCCTGGTTCAGTTTTGGTAGTTTATACATTTCTAGGAATGCATCCATTTCTTCCAGACTGCCTAATTTGTTGGCATATAGTTGCTCACAATATTTTCTTATAATTGTCTTTCTTCAGTGTTGTTTGTGATCTTTCCTCTTTCACTAATGATTTTCTTAATTTGGGTCACTTCTCTTTTCTTTTTGGTAAGTCTGGCCAGGAGTTTACCAATCCTATTAATTTTTTCAAAGAACCAGCTCCTAGTTTTGTTGATCTGTTCTACTGTTCTTTTGTTTTCTATTTCATTGATTTCTGTTCTAATTTTTATTATTTCTCCTCTCCTGCAGGGTTTAGGCTTTATTTGCTGTTTTTTTTTTTCCAGCTCCTTTAAGTGTAGGGTTAGATTGTGTAATTGAGACCTTTCTTGTTTCTTGAGAAAGGCTTGTATCCTATATATTTTCCTGCCTTTGCTGTGTCCCACAGATTTTGAACCATTGTGTTTTCATTATCATTTGTTTCCATGAATTTTTTCAATTCTTCTTTAATTTCCTGGTTGACCCATTCATTCTTTAATAGGATGTTCTTTAGCCTCCACGTATTTGAGTTTCCAACTTTCCTCTTGTGATTGAGTTCAAGTTTCAAAGCATTGTGGTCTGAAAATATGCAGGGAATGATCTCAGTCTTTTGGTGATGGCTGAGACCAGTGTGTAGCCCAAGATGTGACCTATTCGGGAGAATGTTCCATGTGCACTCAAGAAGAATGTGTATCCTGATCTTATGGAATGTTCTGAATATATCTTTGATATCCATCTTCTGCTTAGATGATCTGTCCATTGCAGTGAGGGGGGGGTGTTAAAGTCCTCTACTGTTATTGTATTATTATTGATGCATTTCTTTGATTTTTTTATTAATTGGCTTATATAATTGGCTGTTCTCATGTTAGGGGTATAAATATTTATAATTATTAGATCTTCTAGGGGTGCCTGGGTGGCTCAGTCATTAAGCATCTGCCTTCAGCTTGATCCAAGAGTCCAGTTATCAAGACCTGCATTGGGTTTCCTGCTCAGCAGGAAGCCTGCTTCTCCCTCTCCCTCCATCCCTGCTTGTGTTACCTCTCTCACTGTGTCTCTCTCTGTCAAATAAAGTCTTTTTTAAAAAAAGATCTTCTTGTTGGAAAGACCCTTTAATTATGATATAGTGTCCTTCCTCATTTCTTATTACAGTCTGGTTTACAATCTAATTTGTCTGATATAAAGATTGCCATCCCAGCTTTCTTTTGGTGTCCATTAGAATGATAAATGGTTTTCCATCTGCTCACTTTAACCCACTGAGCCACCCAGGCGCCCCTCATCTGCTCACTTTAAATCTGGAGGTAACTTTAGGTCTAAAATGAATCTCTTAAAGACAGAATATCAATGGCTCTTGCTTTTTTATTCAACCCGATACCCTTGCTTTTTTATTCAATCTGATACAAGAACAGCTAGTATCTTTTGATTGGGGCATTTAGCCCACTTACATTCAGAGTAACTATTGAAAGATATGAATTTACTGCCATTGTATTACCTATAAAGCGACTGTTATTGTATATTGTCTCTGTTCCTTTCTGGTCTATGTTACTTTTGGGCTCACTCTCTGCTTAGAGAGCCCCTTTTAACATTTCTTATAGGGCTGGTTTGGTGATCACAAATTCTTTTACTTTGTCCTGGAGCTTTTTATCACTCCTTCTATTTTGAATGACATCCTAAATGGATAAAGTATTCTTGGCTGCATATTTTTCTCATTTAGCACCCTGAATATATCTTGCCAATCCTTTCTGGCCTTCCAGGTCTCTGTGAATAGGTCTGCTGCCAGGCTAATGTTTCTACCTTTGTAGGTTATAGACTTCTTGTCCCAAGATGCTTTTGGAATTTTCTCTTTGTCTCTGAGATTTGTAAGTTTCACTATTATATGTCAGGATGTTGATCCATTTTTATTGATTTTGGGGGGGTTCTCTGGGCCTACTGGATTTTGATGTGTGTTTCCTTCTCCAGACTAGGGGAGTTCTCAGTTATAATTATTATCTTCTGCTTCCTTTCTCTTTCCTCCTCTTCTGGGATCCCAATTATTTTAATATTGTTTCATTTTATGGTATCACTTTGTCTCTCAAATTCTCCCCTCATGATTGAATAGTTGTTTATCTCTCTTTTGCTCAGCTTCTTTATTCTCTCTTCTACCTCATTTATCCTAGCAGTTATAACCTCCATTTTTTATTGCCTCTCATTAATAGTCTTTTTATTTTGACTAGGTTAGATTTTAGTTCTTCTATTTCTCCAGAAAGGGATTTTCTAGCATCTTATATTCTTTTTTCAAGCCCAGCTAATATCTTTATAATTGTTATTCTGAACTCTAGCTCTGACATCTTACTAATGTCCATATTGATTAGGTCCCTGGCAGGCAGTACTGCTTCTTGTTCTCTTTTTTGAGGTGAGTTTTTCTGTCTTGTCATTCTTGCAGAAAGTGGTGGCTTTTCTATTTGTAGAGTTACATCTATTCTTTTCTTCAATCTCCAGTTGAGTTCAGAGGTGTTCAGAATAATTTGATAGCAATCTAGTTGAATTCCTGGGACCAGAGGAAATTAAGGTCTGCTCCTCTGCCATTTTGGGTTCTCATCTTACTGACTTTTTAAAAAATCACTTAAGTTCTTGGAAAAATACTGTTGGGATTTTGATTGGATTGCATTGAACTTATAGATCAATTTGGGAAAACAGGTTTTTAAAAAATTTTTTAATTTTTTAATAAATATATAATGTATTTTTAGCCCCAGAGGTACAGGTCTGTGAATTGCCAGGTTTACACACTTCATAGCACTCACCACAGCACATATCCCCGCCCAATGTCTATAACCCCATCACCCTCTCCCGACTCCCCTCCCCCCAGCAACCCTCAGTTTTGTGAGATTAAGAGTCTTTTATGGTTTGTCTCCCTCCTGATCCCATCTTGTTTCATTTATTCTTTTCCTACCCCACAAACCCCCACATTGCATCTCCACTTCCTCGTATCAGGGAGATCATATGATAGTTGTCTTTCTCCAATTGACTTATTTCACTAAGCATAATACCTTCTAGTTCCATCCATGTCGTTGTTAATGGCAAGATTTCATTTCTTTTTTTTTTTTTAAGATTTTATTTATTTATTTGACAGAGAGAGATCACAAGTAGGCAGAGAGGCAGGCAGAGAGAGAGGAGGAAGCAGGCTCCCTGCTGAGCAGAGAGCCTGATGTGGGACTCGATCCCAGGACCTTGAGATCATGACCTGAGCTGAAGGCTTAACCCACTGAGCCAAATCTAAAATCTTTGGGATGCAGCAAAAGTGGTTCTAAGAGGGAGGTTTATAGCAATACAGGTCTACCTCAAGAAGCAAGAAAAATCTCACATTTAACCTCACATTTAAAGAAACCAGAAAAAGAACAACAAATAAAACCTAAAACCAGCAGAAGGAAGGAAATGATAAAGATCAGGGTAGAGGGGCACCTGGGTGGCTCAGTGGGTTAAGCCGCTGCCTTCGGCTCAGGTCATGATCTCAGGGTCCTGGGATCGAGTCCCGCATCGGGCTCTCTGCTTGGCAGGGAGCCTGCTTCCTCCTCTCTCTCTCTCTGCCTGCCTCTCCATCTACTTATGATTTCTCTCTGTCAAATAAATAAATAAAATCTTTAAAAAAAAAAAAAAAAAAAAGATCAGGGTAGAAATAAATGACATAGAAATCAAAAACACAACAGAATAGATCGATGAAACTAGGAGCTGGTTCTTTGAAAAGAGGAACAAAATTGATTAACCTTTAGCCAGACTCATCCAAAAAGTGTGTGCATGAGAGAAAGGGAACACAAATAAGCAAAATCACAAATGAAAGAGGACAAATAACAACCAATACCACAGAAATACAAATGTCTGTAAGAGAGAATTATGAAAAATTATTTGCCAACAAATTGGAAAACATAGGAGAAATGGATAAACTCCTAGAAACATATAACCTTCCAAAATGGAAACAAATAGAAATAGAAAATTTGAACAGACCAATTACCACCAATGAAATTGAATCAGTAATTACAAAATTCCCAACAAACAGAAGTCCAGGACCAGAAAGGTTCACAGGCGAATTATACCAAACATTTAAAGAAGAGTTAATACCTATTCTTCTCAAACTATTCCCCCCCCAAAAAAAAGAAGAAGGAGAAAAGCTTCCAAATTCATTCTATGATGCCAGCATTACCCTGATACTAAAACCAGTTGAAGACACTATGAAAGACAACTACAGGCCCTATCGCTGATGAACAAAGATGCACAAATCCTCAATGAAATATTAGCAAACTGAATCTAAGAATACATTATAAAAATCATTCACCACAATCAAGTGGGATTTATTCCTGGGATGCTAGCATGGTTCAATATTCATAAATCAATCAAGATGATACATCACATCAATAAGAGAAAGGATAAAAACCATATCATTCTAATAGATGGAGGAAAACGTATATGACAAAGTACAACATCCATTCATGATAAAAACATGCAACAAAGTAGGTCTAGCAGGAACATACCTCAACATAATAAAGGTTTTTTTTTTTTAAAGATTTTTATATATTTATTTGACAGAGAGAGACAGCAAGAGAGGGAACACTAGCAGGCGGAGTGGGAGAGGGAGAAGCAGGCTTCCCACTAAGAGGGGAGCCCGATACAGGGCCTGATCCCAGGACTCCGGGATCATGATCTGAGCCAAAGGCAGACTGAGCCAGCTATGCGCCCCAACATAATAAAGGTTTTATATGAAAAATTCACAGCAAATATCATAATCAATGGTAAAGAAGTGAAAGCTTCCCCCCTAAGAAAAGGAGGATGTCCACTTTCACCACTTTTATTCAACATAGTACTAGAAGTCCTACCCATGGCAATCAGAGAATAAAAGGCATCCAAATTGGTAAGGAAGAAGTAAAAACGGCACTATTTGCAGATGACATGATACTATATAGAGAGAACCCTAAAGATTCCACCAAAAAACTACTAAAACTGATAAACGGATTCAGTTAAGTCACAGGATATAAAATCAACGTACAGAAATCTGTTGCGTTTGTATACACTAATAATGAAGCAATCAAAAAGAGAAATTAAGAAAACAGTTTCATTTACAATTGCACTAAAACCAATAAAATATCAGAAATAAACTTAACCAAGGAGATGAAAGACCTGTACTCTGTAAACTATAAAACATTTATGAAAGAATTTGAAGATGACGCAAAGAAAGAAAAAGACCACCCATTCTCAGCAGTTGTATGTACTACCCAAAGAAATCTACACATTTAAGCAATCCCTATGAAAATACCAACAGCATTTTATTATTTTTTTAAGAGATCAGAGAGAGAGATCACAAGTGGCAGAGAGTCATGGGGAAGCAGGCTCCCTGCTGAGCAGAGAGCCCGATGTGGGGCTCGATCCCAGGACCCTGAGATCATGACCTGAGCTGAAGGCAATGGCTTAATCCACGGCGCCACCCAGGCACCCCACCAACAGCATTTTAAACAGAACTAGAACAAACAATCCTAAAATTTGTATGGAATCATAAAAGATCCTGAGTAGCCAAAGCAGTCTTGAGAAAGAAAAAACAAAATCGATGTATCACATTTCTAGATCTCAAGTTATATTACAAAGCTGTAGTAGTCAAAAGAAGATGGTGCTGGCACAAAAATAGAAACATATATCAACAGAGAAGAATAGAAAACCCAGAAATAAAGCCATAATTATATGGTCAATTAATTTTTGACAAAGGAGAAAAGACTACACAATGAAAAAAAAGACAGGTCTTCAAAAAGTGGTGTTAGATGGGATATCTGGGTGCCTCAGTCAGTTGGGTGTCTGACTCTTGGTTTCCACTCAGGTCATGATCTCAGGGTCCTGGGATCAGACCCTGCACCTAGCTCCATGCTGAGCATGGAGTCTGCTTGTCCCTCTCCCTCCTACTCTGTTCCTCCCCCAACTCACGTGCTCTCTCCCTCTTTCTCTCAAATGAATGGATGAAAAATTTAAAAAAAAAAGTGGTATTGGGAAAACTGGACAGCTACATGCAAAAGAACGGAACTGGACCACTTTGTTATACCATACACAAAAATAAACTCAAAATGGATTAAAGACCTAAAGCTGAAACCTGAAACCATAAATATCCTTGAAGGCAGTAATTTCTCTGACATTGGCCATAGCAACATTTTTCTATATATGTCTCCTGAGGCAAAGGAAATAAAAGCAAAAATAAACTATTAGGACTATATCAAAATAAAAACTTTGGAATAGCAGAGGGAACAGTCAACAAAACTAAAAGGCAAGTTACTGAATGGGAGAAGATATTTGTAAATAACATTATCTGATAAAGGGTTGGTATCCAAAATATATAAAGAAGTTATAAAACTCAACACCCAAAAAAACAAATAATCTAACTAAAAAATGGGTGGAAGACATGAACATGAACATGAGTTTTTCCCAAAGAAGACATCCAGATGGACAACAGACATGAAAAGACATTCATCATCACTGATCATCAGAGATATGTGAAATCAAAATTATAATGAGCTATCACCTCACACCTGTCAGAATGGCTAAAATCAAAAACATAAGAAAAAAGTGTTGGCAAAGATGTGAAGAAAAAGGAGCCCTTGTGCACTGGTGGTGGGAATAAACACTGGTGCATCCACTGTGGAAAAGAGTATGGAAGTTCCTCAATAAGTTAAAAATAGAACTATTCTGGGGATGCCTGAGTGGCTCAGTCAGTTGAGCATCCAACTCTGGTTTTGGCTCAGGTTACAATCTCACGGTTGTGGGATTAAGCCCTGAGATGGGGTCTGCACTCAATGCAAAGTCTCCTTCAGATTCTTAACTCCCTCCCCCTCTCTTTGCCCCTCTTCACTCATGCACGCACTCTCTCTGAAATGAACAAATAAGATTTTAAAAAGAAAAGAGAACTACTCTATGATCCATTAATCACACTACTGGGTATTTTTTTTAAGATTTTATTTATTTATTTATTTATTTATTTATTTGAGAGAGAGAGAGAGCTCACACAAGCAGGAGGTGTGGTAGGCAGAGGGAGGAGGGAAGAAGAGGGAAAGCAGGCTCCCCACTGAGCAGAGAGCCTGATGAGGAGCTCAATCCCAGGACCCTGAGATCATGACCCGAGCTGAAGGTAGAGGCTTAACCAACTGATCCATCCAGGCACCCCACAGTACTGGGTATTGACCCAAGGAATACAGAAAAATGAATTCAAAGGAACACATGCACTACTATGTTTATTGCAGCATTATTTACAATAGCCAAATTATGGAAGCATTCCAAGTGTCCATCCATAGATGAATGGACGGGTGCCTAGGTGGCTTGGTTGATTAAGCATCTGCCTTTGGCTCCGATCATGATCAGGGTCCTGGGAACCCAATCGCGTATCAGAGCAGGGCGTCTGCTTCTTCCTCTCCCTCTGCCTGCTGCTCCTGCTGCTTGTAGTCTCTCTGTCAAATAAATAAATAAAATCTTTTTTTTTTCTTAAAAATTTTATTCATGTATGACAGAGATAGATAGTGAGAGAAGGAACACAAGCACAGGGGAGCTAGAGAGGTAGAAGTAGGCTCCCCACTGAGCAGGGAGCCTGATGTGGGGCTTGATACCAGGACCCTGGGATCATGATCCGAGCCGAAGGCAGACGCTTAATGACTGAGCCACCCAGGTGCTCCAAAATAAATAAAATCTTTTTTAAAAAATTGGATGAATTGGGGCGCCTGGGTGGCTCAGTGGGTTAAGCCGCTGCCTTCGGCTCAGGTCATGCTCTCAGGGTCCTGGGATCGAGTCCCGCATCGGGCTCTCTGCTCGGCAGGGAGCCTGCTTCCCT
>NC_081562.1:85349222-85367579 GCF_022355385.1 Mustela nigripes | reverse complement strand
CTCCCCACTGAGCAGGGAGCCTGATGTGGGGCTTGATACCAGGACCCTGGGATCATGATCCGAGCCGAAGGCAGACGCTTAATGACTGAGCCACCCAGGTGCTCCAAAATAAATAAAATCTTTTTTAAAAAATTGGATGAATTGGGGCGCCTGGGTGGCTCAGTGGGTTAAGCCGCTGCCTTCGGCTCAGGTCATGATCTCAGGGTCCTGGGATCGAGTCCCGCATCGGGCTCTCTGCTCGGCAGGGAGCCTGCTTCCCTCTCTCTCTCTCTCTGCCTACTTGTAATCTCTCTCTGTCAAATAAATAAAATCTTAAAAAAAAAAAATTGGATGAATGGATAAAGGAGATGTGCTATGTGCATACATACACACACACACACACACAGGGAAATATTATTAAGCCATAAAAAGGAATGAAATTTTGCCATTCGCAATGACATGGATGGAGGTAGAGAGTATAATACTAAGTGAGATATCAATCAGGGAAAGACAAATACCATATGATTTCACTCATAGGTGGAATTTAAGAAACAAAAAAATTAGCAAAGAAAAAAAGAGGCAGAGAGAGACAAACCCTTAACTATAGAGAGCAAACAGATGGTTATCAGAGGGAATGAAGGTAGTGGAGATGGGTGAAAGAGGTGATGGGGATTAAAGAGTATAACTATCATGTTAAGCACTGAATAATGTATAGAATTATTAAATCACTAAATTGTACACCTTAAACTAATTTAACACTGTATGTTAACTATGCTCAAACAAAAACTTAAAAATACTGGAAAAGAACCAGTAAGAAAAAAAGATAATGGGGGATGGAATGGATAAAAATGTAAGACCCGTCTATATATGGTTCCTATAAAAGACTCACTTCATACCTAAATACACATACAGACTGAAAGTGAAGAAACAGAAAAAGATATGCCATACAAATGCAAAAAACAACAACAAAAAGCCAGGGTTTTGAATGTTAAACCCCCCTTGCATTTCCGGAATAAACCCAACTAGACCCTGTATATTATCTATTTAATACACTGTTGGATTCAGTTTCTAATAATTTACTTATAATTTTTGTGTCTGTGATAATGATACTGGCCTGTAATTTTCTTTCTTCCCCTATCTGGTTTTGGTATCAAGGCTATCATGGTCTTATGTAAAGACTGGTGAATATTTCTACTTTTTCTAAGTTCTAGAAAAGTTTATATAAGATTTAACCAAGCTATGGGGCGCCTGGGTGGCTCAGTGGGTTAAACCTCTGCCTTCGGCTCAGGGCTCTCTGCTCAGCAGGGAGCCTGCTTCCTCCTCTCTGTTTGCCTCTCTGCCTACTTGTGATCTCTGTCTGTTAAGTAAATAAATAGAATCTTTTAAAAAAAATTTAACTAAGCTAGTTTTTTAAAGCAAATAAATAAATAAATAGTAAGAAGTTAGTCTTTGAAAATATGGATGAACATCTAACTAAAGCTATCTAAGTCGGGGGCTTTAATCACTGGCTGAATTTATTTAATGGTGCTTTCAGCAGCAAATACTGGAATATCCATGAAACAATGGCTTAAACAATAAAGATATTTAATTATTTCTTCTAACTAGAACACTCACCAGAAAAAAGTGTTAACAATTGTTTTTCTCACTCTTGAGGGTATTGCCTATGAACGATACTATAATAGAAAATGTAAAACATTTGTATATACATCTGAGCAGGCTCAAGTTTATACATGAACCAAAGGAAAATAAGGAATGAGCTTTTGGAAATCAAACAATAAAATCTTATTTGATAGGTGTTACAGTCTAAGTTAAACATACATACATACGTGGGAATATATTTTACACATAGAATCAGAGAAAGAGTTCTGGTTTTTTTTTGTTTGTTTGTTTGTTTTGACAGAGAGAAATCACAAGTAGATGGAAAGGCAGGCAGAGAGAGAGAGGGAAGCAGGCTCCCTGCTGAGCAGAGAGCCCGATGTGGGACTCAATCCCAGGACCCTGAGATCATGACCTGAGCCGAAGGCAGTGGCTTAACCCACTGAACCACCCAGGCGCCCCAAGTTCTGTATATTTTTGTACCTGAGATAGAACCAATGCACTATACAATTAAATTTTTGTACATGTGAAAAAACAGAATTAGTGACTTTGAGTTCTAATCCTAGCTTGCTTTCTTTATGGCTAAAGTATTAATGTCCAAATCTTATACTTTTGAATTCTCAGGGCCTAATACAGTACAAACAGTTTATAGAAAGTCTGTTCTTCATTAGAATAGGAATACCAATACACACATAATAAAGTTGGTATGATTGGTCTGATTGATTGAGAGTATTTTGTGTTTCAGCAGATGGTTTCAAAATAGGAACTGGTAATTTTTCTGCAATACCCCAAACATACATTAAGATAATTGTACACTTAACTGAGAATCTGTTGTTTGCTAATAGTGATGTTCAGATCTTCCCAATAAATAGCTAGGGCATTTTGAAAAGTTTTTCTGCCTTTAGGAATAAAAGTGATTGTGAAAGGGCAGGTGTGTTGGGGAGCAGGGAGGAGGAGCCAGAAGCACTGGTTAAATTAAGTAGTACCACTATCTCTTTCACAGGATAAAGGTGGGAGAAGGTAAAGAGGGCCAGAATCTGGTAATTTAAGGTGACAGACACTAATAAAAGTGTCTTTGAATTTAAAAGCTACAGCACGAGAGGACATAATTAAATTACACAAGGACAAAGAAGGATAGAGAAAGTCTAAAGGGTGTTCTCAGGTCAGCCTTCCACTACAGCCGAGTACTGTTCTCACAGAGTTCCCTAGAGAGTCTTCTACCAGTAAGTGACATTTGAGGTATTAAACATGTGAGATAGGATTGGACACCTTGAGCATATGATCCTTAAGAGGCTGACAGCGCATACTTCCTGCTGAACTAGTTTCTTATCCTAGGGTCTGATCCCTGAGCTCAGATGTTCTCCTATTTTCCAGTACTCTACAAACTTCTAACATTTTGTTTCTAAAAGAATGAGGAATAACTAACAGATCAGCTTCTGCTATGGGGTATGCAAGTTACCTCCAGAAAATTAAGCCTATATGAGGAAGGATGGGGTGAAATGGAAAAGGAACCTAATATTTACTCAGTGTATTATATGCTAAGAAGAGTACTAGGTGTCATTTAACTTAATCTTCACGACAACACTGTCACCCAAGTATTATTATTGCCAAGGAAGGAGCTGAGATTTAGAGAAGCTAAGAAACTTGCCCCTTGATTCATATGAAGAAGTCAAAGAGATGAAATGCAAATGGATTCTGACTCCAAAGCCTATGCTTATTCCAGCAAAGCAAGGAATTCCTCCTACCCAAGTGTTAATGCATGGGTGTTCCCCCCCCTTTTTTTTTTAAAAGATTTTTATTTATTTATTTGACAGACAGAGATCACAAGTAGGCAGAGAGGCAGGCAGAGAGAGAGGCGGAAGCAGGCTCCCTGCTGAGCAGAGAGCCCGACGGGGGACTTGATCCCATGGACCCTGGGATCATGACCTGAGCCGAAGGCAGAGGCTTTAACCCACTGAACCACCCAGGCTTCCCTCCCTCCCCTTAATAATGCATCATCTCCCTGGTTCTGTAACATTTCTACAACAGAGCAACTTTTTACTGAACCGATTTAACATTCTGCAAACTAAGAATGTGACAAAAACCCAGAGGCTTATGAAGTTCAGGAATATCAGTATACATGTATTTAAAATCCAGAAGATTGAAAGGAAGTATATTAATCTGCCAACAATAAGTTTTTCAAAAAGGAAAATCACTTCCTCCTTCATTTCTTGGAATTGCTTGGAAGCAGAAGTCAGGAAATCCCCTTCCTTGATTTGTGGTACTTATGGTTGTTATTCCCAAAGAACAGAATTTATTTTGCTTTATCCCCTGAAAATTTCAGTATTTTTTTCATTCTTCATTAATAGAACATAGTTTTGGTTGCTTTAAAGATTTCTGCATGACAAGAGTTTATTTTATTCCCTTTTCGACATTCTGAGAAAATGAAGCTATAAGCAAAGGATGCCTAATTACTTCTTATACTTTAAAAAAAGGTATATTCCGGGACACCTGTCTGGCTTAATCTGTAGAGCATGTGACTCTTGAGCCTGGGGTTTTGAGTTCAAACCCCACCTTGTGTGTAGAGATTACTTTAAAAAAAAATGTATATTCCCTATAATGATAACTTACTATCCTAGGAATTACTTATGGGAAAATACCTTAATACACATGTACATTTCTGGCTTAAATAATAGTTGGGAAGAATGCAAATTGTTCACATGTTTAGGATTCAGCCCTTTTCCATAAAACCCAAGAATAACTTCAGAATACTTTTTACAAAAGTAAAATAAATTATTTTCATTACTGAAAGATTATTGTTAACATACAGTTTATTTATTTATTTATTTTTAAAGATTTTATTTATTTATTTGACAGAGATCACAAGTAGGCAGAGAGGCAGGCAGAGAGAGTGAGGAGGAAGCAGGCTCCCTCTGAGCAGAGAGCCGGATATGGGACTCGATCCCAGGACCCTGAGATCATGACCTGAGCCGGAGGCAGCGGCTTAACCCACTGAGCCACCCAGGAGCCCAAGTTGACATACAGTTTAAAAGAATAGAATAAAATGTCCAAAAATAGATCAGCACAGGAGTGCCTCGCTGGCTCAGTCAGTAGAGCATGTGATGCATGATCTCAGGATTGTGAGTTCAAGCCCCACATTGGGTGTAGAGTCTCCTTAAAAAAATTAAAAAATAAAATAAAACAGACTAACACAAAATATTAATTTATACAAATGAATTACAAAAGTAATTTAATGGGGGAGCAGATAGTCTTTTCAATAAATGGTGCTAGAACAACTAGGTGTCCATATGAAAAAAAGCCTTGACCCTGACCTCACATTGTATGCCAAAATATTAACTTGAAATGGATCAGAGACCTATAAGTAAAAGCTAAAACTATAAAACTTCTGAAACTATAAAACATAGGTGAAAATCTTCACAACCTTGGGTTGGACAAAGATTTCTTAGAATGCAAAAAGCGTAAGTCATAAAAGAAAAAACTGATACAGCATACTTCATCAAAACTTAAAACTATTTTTTGAAAGATACTCTTAAGAAAAATTAAGAAAAAGACCATACATAATCACAGGGTCCTGGGATAGAGCCCTGCATTGGGCTTCCTGCTCAGTGGGGAATCTTTTTCTCCCTCTGCCTCCTCCCCACTGCTCATGCTCTGTCTCTCACTCTCTCTCAAGTAAATAAATAAAACCTTAAAAAAAATAAAAGAAAAAGAAAAAAGAAACAGACCATAGACTGGAAGAAAATACTTTCAAAGCAGATATCTAATTAAAAAAACCTATATCCAGAGTATGTAAATAATTTTTACAACTCAATAATAAAAACAATCCACTTAATAAATAGGCAAAAGACTTCAATAGATACGCCACCAAAAAAGACACTTGAAAGACAAATAAGCACAAGAAAAGATGTGCAACTTCATTAGTTGTTAGGGAAATGCAAATTAACAACAATGAGATATCACAGCACCCACTAGAATGGCTAATATTTATTTATTTATTTATTTTTAAAAGATTTTATTTATTTATTTGACAGACAGAGATCACAAGTAGGCAGAGAGGCAGGCAGAGAGAGGGGGGGAGCAGGCTTCCCTGCTGAGCAGAGAGCCAGATGCGGGACTTGATCCCAGGACTCTGGGATCATGACCTGAGCCAAAGGCAGCGGCTTAACCACTGAGCCACCCAGGCGCCCCTAAAATGGCTAATATTTAAAAGACCAACAATATTAAGTACAGTGGAAAATGGGGAAAAAATAGAACTCTTATACATTGCTGGTAGGAATACAAAACAGTACACTCACTTTGTAAAAGTCTGGCAGTTTTTAAAAAAAAGTTAAAATGCCTGTTACAGTGCAACACACTCCTAAGTATTTACTCCAGAGAAATGAAAACAGATGTCCATATTAAGACTGGTGTATGTAAATGATCACAGCAGCTTTGTTAATAATAGTCCTAAACTAGAAATGTCCTTCAACTGCTGAACTGATAAATTATGGCATGTCCACATAAAGGAATATACAACTTATAATTGAAAAGGAATGAACCATTGCTACATAAAACAACCTGGATAATCTCAAAAGGATTATATTAAGTGAAAGAAGCCAGAATTAGACACAAAAAACTATAAACATTTATATGAAATTCTAGTAAAGTCAAAATTGTAACAACATAAAGTAGATCAGTCGATGCCTGGGGCAGGAGAGATTGGGGGAGGGTACTGATGAAAAAGGGGCACTAGTGAAAATTTGGGGGTGACAGAAATATTGTACATCTGAATTGTCCTGGTGGTTACACTGCTATACACGTTTGTCAAAAACATACAAAAATGTATACTTAAAAACTGATGAATCTTATTGTATGTAAAGCAAACCTCAAAAAAGTTTAATTTTTAAAAATGGTTCTCTTCCTTTGTGAGAATCAGAGATTTAGAATAGACATATTTCTAATCATGTTACACTATTAAAGATTCAATAATGTCCTTTCCTTCACAGTTTTAAAGATAAAGATGGGAAGGCCATTTTTTGAGGCAAAGTGTCTGATAAATGCATTATATATATATATGTCATATATATATCATGTAATATATAGTAAATAGGCAATTCTAAAAGAATTTAGATAAGAACCACAAAACTTCTCAAATTAAATTTTCATCCCTCTATTAAGATTTGAAAAAAATAGGGGCACCTGGGTGGCTCAGTCAATTAAGCGTCCAACTCTTGGTCTCAGCTCAGGTCTTGATCTCAGGATCGTGCATTCAAGCCCTGTATTGGGTTCTACACTGGGCACAGAACCTACTTTATAAAAAAAAAATTTTTTTTAAATACACAGACTTTAATTTTTTCATACATACATATCAAAATGATTCCTTATGGACCAACCCAAAAAGGCAAATTAACCTAATAGTTTACTATAAATATATAACACTTTTAAGTTCAATTAAACTATAGTGTATTTTTGTGGTCACAAACTCTTACCTTTCTTTTTACATGTTTTCCCCTGATTTTTCTCTCTACTTAACTTAAAATAATAGTGATGGTTGGAAGATAATGTATTACATAATAAAACCTCTATTGTTTTTTGTTCTATGCATTCTCCTAAGGCAATCTCATCCTTTCCAGGGCCCTTTGTTACGATTTTTATGCTGATGATTTTGATGTAGCTCAGAAGCAAATCCAAAGTTTTCTGAGGCCTGAAGCTTACACAATTAGAGAGACCTTCTTTAAAAAATTAATATAGCTTGGGGTGCCTGGGTGACTCAGTTGTTAAGCATCCGCTTTTGGCTCAGGTCATGATTCCAGGGTCCTGGGATCCAGCCCCGCATGGAGCCTTGCATTGAACCAGGCATGGAACCCCACATCAGGCTCCCTGCTCAGCGGGAAGCCTGCTTCTCCCTCTCCCATTCCCCCATCTTATGTTCCCTCTCTCACTGTCTTTCTATCAAAGAAATAAATAAAATCTTTTAAAAAAAGAAAATTAATATAGCTCTTCAAATATAGAGTTGTTAGGGCCTGTCTCGGGGCTTGTTTTTTTTTTTTTAGATTTTATTTATTTATTTCACACATGAGAGCGAGAGCACAAGCAAGGGAACACCAGAGGGAGAAGGAGAAGGCTCCCTGCTTCAATGCAGGACTTGATCCCAGGACCCCAGGATCATGACCTGAGCCAAAGGCAGATGCTTAGTCAACTGAACCACCCAGGTGCCCCCAAAATCAATTTTTCTGTTAAAGATTTTATTTATTTATTTGTCAGAGAGAGAGAGAGAGAGAGAGCACAAGCAGGGGGTGTGGCACATAGAGGGAGAAGCAGGCCCCCCATGGAGAAAGGAGCCCAATCCATGTCTCAGAGCCTTGAAAAGGACATTCACAAGAGAGGCCTGAAGGTTAATTTCATCAGTTTCACAGCAAATCTACCTCTGCTATAACTGTATCTTAAACTCAGATATTTCTTTTTTTTTTTTTTTAAGATGTATTTATTTGGGAAAGAGAGCATGTATGCACATGCATAAGTGAGTGGGAAGAGGGACAGAGGGAGAGAGAGAGAATCTCAAGCAGATTCCTCACTGAGCATGGAGCCTGATGTGGGTCTTGATTCCACAACCCTGAGATCATGAGCTGAGCCAAAATTAAGAGTTGGACACTCAACCGAATGAGCCACCCAGGTGCCCCTGCCATCCTCTCCCATCCGATATTTCTTTTAGTGACTAGAACTATCCTCCATCTGCCTACTGGATATCTCTACTTTTAAGTTCCCCTTAAAACTAATAGGCCACAGTTGAGCTTGGTGTCTCTTCTTCCTACCCCCACACTACCCCCAGGAAGTGGCTAGTTTTCCTACATTCTATTTTCCAGATTAGGAAATAGCATCAGCACCCATCCAGTTGTAAGAGTTACCACCATATTGAAGCAAAGCATCAATTCTTGACAATTTCTCTTCCAAATAAATTGACTTTTACCTCTCTCTAGTTCATCTACTTCTCCCCAACTCCAATCCTACTCCAGTTCAGGCCATCAACTTCTCTCATCCAGTTATTCCAATAGCCACTTAATGGGATGCCTGGCCTCCAGTTTAACCACCTTCCAAACTATTCATATTGCAACCAAAGTTAGTTCTAGAATACAATTCTGATCACATTATTCCCTAACTCAAATACTTTACTGTATAAACTTCAATACACGTAAGATATTACTTAGCAGTATTGTTAAAAGATACAGATTTGAGGACTTTACCCTAGTGATTTTGATTCAATAGGTATGAGATAGAATACAGGAATGGGCATTTTAAACAAAATTTCTAGGTGTCTCTGTTATAGGTAATCCATACCTTAAGGTACAATGTTTAATGTTTCCCCGGTTGTCCTATAATAGAATTCAAACTCCTTAACATGCCTTCCAATGTCTTGTAAAATCTGGCCCCTGCTTACCTTTCCAGTTTTATCAGTAACTATCACCTTTTATTCCCTAGGCTAAACCATACTGAACCCCCTCTTTTTAAAGTAATCATAGCCCTATCATGCACAGTTTTCCCCTGTTGATCACACCCCATCCACCTCCTCCAGCGAACCAACCACACAAATATACCCTTCTCCCTTGCTAATTCCTATTTACTATTCAGTTTAGACATCAATTCCTCTAGAAGATTTCTGATTTCCAAGTCTGAGTTAAGTACCCCTTCTAAGAGCTACTGTAGCCTCCTACATTTTCCTCTATCATAGCATTTATCTAAAGCATTCTACTAACTCAATTATTTATCCCACTGAATCACTATCTTGTTCTCCACTGAATATCCCAGTGCTTGGCAATCCACCTGGCATTCATTAATTGAATAACAAAATTAATGACTTTTACTTAGAAGTATGAATGAAGTTAAGGGAAAGATGATGAAGAACCATATTTATGCATCGTAAAATATGTATACCAATGAACAAGTACCAGGAGAGACTATAGAAATATAACAGCAAAAGAACAAGGAGGAAAATAAAGGATTTGAATAAGTAATTCAAACAAAGAAATCCAAATGGCCAAGAAATATCAAAAAAGAATATTTATTCTCATTTTTAATTAAACAAATGCAAATTAAAACAATGATATTCTCATTTCATACCTATCAAACTTATAAATATTTGAGTTCATAATTCCAACTTTTGGCAAAGATGTAGAGAAATGAGATCTCACACTGTAGATAAAAGGGTAAGCTGGAGGTATGTACCTAGAAACTCCAGCATACAGGGATGCCAGCATACAGTGGCTCAGTCGGTTAGGCTGCTGCCTTTGGCTCAGGTCATGATCCCAGGGTCCTGGGATCAAGTCCTGCATTGGGCTCCTTGTTCAGAGGGGAGCCTGCTTCTCTCTCTACCTCTGCCTGCCACTCTGCCTACTTGTGCTCTCTCTCAATCTGACAAATAAACAAATACAATCTTTAAAAAAAAAAAACAACAACACATCCAGCATACAAATATAAGAATGCCTTTTTTTAACATTGTTTATAATAGTAAAAAAATGGAAATAATCTGAATATCCATCAGCAGTGGCAGATATGTCAATAAGACATTTCAAAGCATGAACTAGAGTCACACGTATGAATATGGGTGGTCCCCCACAACAAAGAATAAAGCATTAGAAGATCTGAGGAAAATTACAAAATTCTGATAATCAAAATCAAAGAACTAAAATGGAAAAAACATTGCATGTTCACAGATAAGAAGAGTCACTACTGTCAAGATGCCAGTTCTTGGGCACCTGGGTGGCTCAGTGGGTTAAGCCTCTGCCTTCGGTTCAGGTCATGCTCTCTGCTCAGCGGGGAGCCTGCTTCCCTTTCTCTCTCTGCCTGCCTCTCTGCCTACTTGTGATCTCTCTCTCTCTCTCTGTCAAATAAATAAATAAAATCTTAAAAAAAAAAAAAGATGCCAGTTCTTTCCAAATTGATCTGTAGATTCAATGCAATTCCAACAAAAATCCCAGCAAGTTATTTTGTGGATACAAACTGATTCTAAAATTTATATGGAGAAGCAAAAGACCAAAATTAGCCAACATAATACTGAAAGAGATGAACAAATTTGGTGAACTGACACTAATCAAGACAGTGTTGTATTGATGAAAAACAGATGGATTGATCAGTGGAACTGAATAGAAAGTCCAGAAATAGACCCACACAAATATAGTTAACTGAACTCTGACAAAGGAGAAAAGGCACTACAATGGAGCAAAGACAGTCTTTTCAACCAATGGTGCTGGAACTGAACATTCATAATGAAAATAATGAATCTAGACACAGACACTATACACTTCACAAAAATTAACTTAAAAAGGATCATAAACCTAAGTGCAAAATGTACAACTATAAAACTCCAAGAAAATGACATAGGAGAAAACCTAGATGACGCTGGGTATGGCAGTGATGTTTTAGACACAATACCAAAAGCACAACCCATAAAAGAAATATGGATAATCTGGGGGCGCTTGGGTGGCTCAGTGGATTAAGCTGCTGCCTTCGGCGCAGGTCATGATCTCAGTGTCCTGGGATCAAGCCCCGAATCGGGCTCTCTGCTCAGCAGGGAGCCTGCTTCCCCTTCTCTCTCTGCCTGACTCTCTGCCTACTTGTGATCTCTCTCTGTCAAATAAATAATAAAAAAATAAAATCTTAAAAAAAAAAGAAATATGGATAATCTGGACTTCAGTAAATTTTAAAATTTCTGTTATGTGAAAGACAATGTCAAGAAAATGAGAAGATAAACTACAGACCGGGAGAAGGTATTTGTAAAAGACACAACCAATAAAGGAGTATTATCTAAAATATTTTTAAGAATTCTTAAAACTCCACAATAAGAAAGCAATCTAATTACAAAATGGGCCAAAGACCTGAACAGGCATCTCACCAAAGACATACAGATACTGAGTAAGCATATTACAAGACATTCCATATCATATGTCAGAAGAGAGATATAAATTAAGATGAGATGCCACTACATCCGTATTAGAACAGCCAAAATCTGGGACAATGACAATACCAAATGCTGATGAGGATGTGGAACAACAGGAATTCTCATTCTTTGCTGGTAGGAATAAAAATGGTACAGCCATTTTTTAAAGTAGTTTGGCAATTTCTTATAAAATTTAGAACCTATGAGAAGACATGAAGGAAATGTAAATGCATATTACTGAGTACAAGAAGCCAATCTGAAAGCGCTACATATTGTATGAGCCCAAGAACATGATATTCTTAGAAAAAGGCAAAACTATGGACACAACAAAAAGATCGGCAGTTGGGGGCACCAGAGTGGCTCACTTGGTTAAGCAACTGACGTCTTCCAACACCATGACTGCAGGGCCATGGGATTGAGCCCTGCATCAGGCTCTGTGCTCAGCAGGGAGTCTACTCAAAATTCTCTCTCTCCCTCTATCTTTGCCCCCCCACCTCTCTCTCAAATAAAAAAATAAATCTTAAAAAAAATCATCAGGGGTTGCCAGGGTTTCAGTGGAAGGAGGAATAAATAGGTGGTGGAGCACAGAGGATTTTAGGGCAGTAAAAACCCTCTGAATGATGCTGTAGTAATGTATTTTGGTATAAACTAAAAATAAAAACACCAAAAGTGAACCCTAGTGTAAACTATAGACTGGATGATTGTGGCATGCTTACTTAAGTTCATCCTTGGTAAAAAAAATGAAAAAAAAAAAAAAAAAAGTACCATTCCATTTACCTGAAGGTAATGTAACATTATGTGTCAACTATACTTAAATTTTAAAAAGTTCTTTTTAAGATTTTTTTATTTATTTGACACGGAGAGAGAAACAGAAGAGAGAATACAAGCAGGCGAAGCAGGAGAGGGAGAAGCAGGCTCCCTGCTGAGCAGGGAGCCCAATGTGGGGCTCGATCCCAGGACGCTGGGATCATGATGTGACCAAAGGCAGATGCTTAATGACTGAGCCACCCAGGCACCCCCCCCCCAATTTTTTTAATATACCATTCTGGTGGGGGATGTCAATAGGGCAGGCTATGCCTATACGGTGGCAAGGAATATATAAGAAATTTCTGCACTGTCCTCTCAATTTTGTGTGAAGCAAAAACTGCTCTTAAAAAAAAAAATCTTACAGGGGCGCCTGGGTGGCTCAGTGGATTAAGCTGCTGCCTTCAGCTCAGGTCATGATCTCAGTGTACTAGGATAGAGCCCTGCAACAGGCTCTCTGCTCAGCAGGGAGCCTGCTTCCCCGCCCTCCCCTCTGCCTGCCTCTCTGCCTACCTGTGATATCTCTCTGTGAAATAAATAAATAAAATCTTAAAAAAAAAATCTTTAATAAATAAATAAACAAATAAAACACCAAAAAACTCAAGAAAAAGTGCCAATGTTGAGAAACCAGGAGTAAAGAAATATAGGACCCAACAAAGGAGAAAAGCAAAGCAATGACATAACCATCATCTGATGATCTCAATCTGTGAATTCTTTTTCCAGTAAATTGTGTGTAATTTTGATATGTGATCTATTAAACTACCATTTCTCACCTCGTGCTAATGCCATTAAAATAAAACTTATTTCAGCTTTATCACTTCTGACTGCAATAGTGCTGTTTTTAAAAACTTTTTGTATTGTTGTAGGGGTTGTAATTCCACATTATTATCTATACATTTTTGAGAAGCACTGAAATTATGTCATGTTTTAAAATTTTATTTTAATGGTATAATTTTCCTCTACCAACTATTCATGGTGAAGTCAATGCTCCATAAATCTAAGGAGATAGTCCTAATAAATCAAAATAATTAAGATGTTTTGTTTCTGGAGCACCTGACTGGCTCAATCAATAAAGCATGGAACTCCTGATCTCAGGGTTTTGAGTTCCAGCTCCATGCTGGGTGTGGAGACTACTTAAACAAATAAATAAAAGATGATTTGTTTCTAATAAAAAGACATACATTTATTACTTTTTAGTAATATATTCCTAGACAGCGCTTCGAATTTATTAGTTGAATGTCTTTAAACATATTTGATTAAAATCTTTAACACAAGATTCATGCTTTCTTTTTTCTTTTTTTTAAAAAAGATTTTATTTATTTAACAGAGAAAGAGATCACAAGCAGGCAGAGAGGCAGGCAGACAGAGTGGGAAGTAGGGTCCCTGCCGAGCAGAGAGCCCAACGTGGGGCTCGATCCCAGCACCCTGAGATCATGACCTGAGCCGAAGGCAGAGGCTTAACCCTCTGAACCACCCAGGTGCCCTGAGATTCATGCTTTCTAATACCAGTGTAAAATCCTACAAATCTGTTATAGTATACCTAATTTTTTAACTTTCTGAATGTTATTTGATCTTGACTGCAATGCAAGAGAAAATAATGAAAATTCTTCAAGAATGTCAATCACTAAAGCAAGGTCTTACAAGAAATTAATGTTAACTAATTTCTTCACTAAATCAAAATAAAAAGAATGAAAAAAATGCACATGTAGTTAAGGATATGTCTGATATACAGCCCGGCAGTTTGTAAACTACATGCTACCCATCTCAACCTCAATATTTGACTAGTTTTAATAATTTCACGTTCTTTACAGTTTTAACTCAATTTTAATTGGATTGGATTGGTGATAAAAAGACTAAATTTTTTTAATAAAATATTTTTAATTTGACTAACTTATTTTGTTTCAGATATTGAATTATAATTGATGACTTAGTGCCAAATGATGACTTCAAGAAAATTTTCTAATAAATTTGCAGCTTGACTCCAGACTTCCTTCCCACCATTGTACAAATGCCATTAGAACAAAACGCAATTACATTCCTTTTCAAACATTCATTACCAAAGCAACAGTCATTTAAAGCAGGAAATAATGTATCAGAAATATACTCCTTTGTGACTGATACCAATTCTTATAAAGCAAGAAATATTAGCAGTACAAAACCTGATTCAATTGTATACTGCAGATAATTCACTAGGTGCTTTTCTTCAGAAGTGTAGATGCCTAATCAATTACAGCACATATCTGAAATTCTCTTCTACAATATTGCTAAATATCCTCATATAATTTCTTTTGCAATATGTCTTGTTCTTGTTGCACTGTATTGGGTATGTAAACAATTGCTTATATCCATTTTTTTCTCTTAATTTTATTGCCTCCCTATCAGATAAAAGTCTATTATGTTTTACTAACCTGAAAGTCTATTAAAAACTTCTATGATAGTATTAATATCTTTATTATTTAGTTTTACACTAGATTAGAAACTGAGCCGATTCTAACAAATCTTGGATTTTAGTACAGTCATTGGAAAAATGCTGTTTTCTTTTTTTCCCTACTTTTTTCTTTCTTTCTCCCCGCCCTCCCCACCCCCAGGAAAGTCTGTCTATTTTTATTAGTACCATTGGGATTACTAAATATACCCCGTATTCCCTGGATCGTGGACATACTTTTCTGCTGTCACTACTAAATGTTGAACTATCAAACCATCCATACATCCTACTTAATCTTCTTTTGTTTCAAACATTTGTACTGTTCCAAAAACAAACACTTGTTTTTCATTTCAATAATCTGGAAGCATAAGGTTATTTATTTCTTCTTTTGATGAACATGATGGTGTTTCTTCAATGAATGGTCACTCAATAATTTTGAAATTTTCCATTAGCTTAGGTATCCCACAGTTTTCACTCCTATCATTTTCTGTGTCTATTTTAAACTTCATTAAAAAATAAATATATATTCTTCAGATTTAAAAAAATAAGTCACTGCTACCTTGGCATTTTAGGGATCAGAATCTGAAAAATAATTTTACTATCTTAGTAAAATTCAGAATATAACTTGGGAGTTAATACAAACTTTTTGTTAATAATTTTAATATGCCTTTGGAAAAAGCATAAATTTCACTTTTTAAGTGGAAAAAAAAACTTTACTACATTGTAATTAGTTAAACCAGTAATTTTTTACCTTGCTTATTTACGGAGATCTGGTTAAAAATAAGTCATAGATGATTTGCTTGGCTTTTGGTTTTAAGTGTTTTAATGCAAATTTCTAAGAATATGCTAATATTTAGTTTCATCTTAAAGATTTAGAATCTTTATTTTCATTATTTTATTATTTTGAAATAGGTATACAGAAATAGGTATATAGAAATAATAGGTATATAATAGGAATAATAGGTATGCAGCAGTGTTTTAATATATTACATATATCTGTTATATATATTAGCATACACATAAACATATATACATATATATAAAGTCAACATTTTGAGTACAGTTCAAAATTTCTATGTCTCTTCTATATCAACTATATTTTCTTTCCCCAAGAGTCTCTATGCCCAATATGGGGCTTGAACTCATGTCCTTAAGATCCAGTCACATACTCTACCAACTGAGCCAGCCAGGCACCCCTCAACTACTACATTATTTTAACCTTTGATCCCCCCTTCACCCATTTCTCTTACTTCCCACCTCTAGCAATCACCAATTTCTTTTCTGTATCCATGAGCTTATTTTGTTATTATTTTTAAGATTCTGTATAAGAAATCATACTGTAGGGTGGCCTGGCTGGCTCAGTTGGTTAACTGCCTTCAGCTCAGACCATGATCCTGGAGTTCCAAGATCGAGTCCCACATCTAGCTCCCAGCTCCTCAGGAAGTCTGCTTCTCCCTCTAACCTTCTCCCCATTCATGCTCTCTCTCACTGTCTCTCTCTCAAATAAATAAATAAAATCTTAAAGAACAAAATACTGTATTTGTCATTCTCTGACTTATTTCCCTTAGCCTAATCACCTCAAGATCCGCCCATGTTGTCTCAAATGGCAAGATTTTATTTTTTTATGTCTGAATAATAATATCCTAGTATATAAAATATACCATATTTCATATTTTAATGATTTCTTTATCCATTAATCCATTGGTGGACACTTAGGTTGTTTCCACATCTTAGCTATTGCAAATAATGGTGCAGTGAACATGGGAATCTTTCTGAGCTAATGTTCTTGTCTTCTTTGGATACATATGCAGAAGTGGAATTACTGGATCATATGGTAGTTCTATTTTTAATATTTTGAAGAACATCATACTATTTGCCAGAGCAGCCACACTGATTTACCTCCCATCAACAGAGCACAATAGTTTCCTTCTCTCCACATCCTTGCCAACTCTTGTTATTTCCTGTATTTTTATAATACCCATTCTAACAGGTGTGAAATGACATCTCATTGGGTTTTGATTTGCATTTCCTATGATTAATGACATTAAGTATCTTTTCAAGCATGTCCTTTTGGGAAAATGTTTATTCAGATCTTCTGCCTATTTTTTAATACATTTTTAAAAAGCTTTTATTTATTTGAGATATGGGGTCAGGGGCAGAGGGAGAGGAAGAGACAGAATCTCAAACAGACCCCTCACTGAGCAGATCTGATGTGGGGCTCAATCCCAGGACCCCAAGATCATGACCTGAGCCCAAATCAAGAGTTGGACATTTAACCGACTGAGGCACTCAGGCACCCCATACTACCTATTTTTAAATTGGATTGTTTGCTATTTTGTTCTATGAGTTCTTAATATATTTTGGATATTAGCTCTTCTCACATACTTAATTTGCAAATATTTTCTCCCATTCAGTAGGCTGACTTTCCATTTCATTGATGGTTTCCCATGCTTTGCAGATTTTAATATGATGTAGTCGCATTTATTTATTTTTGCTTTTGGTATTATATTAAAAAAAAAATATTGCCAAGGGGCACCTGGGTGGTTCAGTGAGTTAAGCATATGCCTTCAGCTCAGGTCGTGATCCCAGGGTCCTGGGACTGAGCCCCATTTTGGGCTTCCTGATCAGTGAGGAGTCTGCTTCTCCCAATTCCTCTGCTCCCACCCCTCCCCTTCATCTTGTGCTCTTTCACATACACTCTCTCTCTCACATAAATAAATA
This sequence comes from Mustela nigripes, assembly GCF_022355385.1. NCBI lineage: Eukaryota > Metazoa > Chordata > Mammalia > Carnivora > Mustelidae > Mustela > Mustela nigripes. The sequence continues at coordinate 85,350,144 of NC_081562.1, read as the reverse complement.
AAATCTTTTTAAAAAAATATTGCCAAGATCTATGTCAGGGAGCTTACTGCCTATGTTTTTTCCTCTGAGTTTTATGGTTTCAGGTCTTACATTCAAGTCTTTAATCCATTTTGACTTAATTTTGGTGTATGGTGTAAAATAGTGGTAGAGTTTCATTCATTCCTTCACATGTAGCTGTCCAGTTTTCTAACACCATTTATTGAAGAGACCATCCTTTGCTCATTATGTATTTTTTACTCCTTTGTTGTAAATTTGTTGGCTTGGGTTTATTCCTGGGCTCTCCATTTTGTTCCATTGGTCTATGGGTCTGTTTTTATACCAATACCATATTATTTTAAATATAATATAGTAAATGTTATATACTTTAAAATCAGGGTGCATCCTTTCAGCTTTGTTCTTTCTCAAGATTGCTTTGGCTATTTAGGGGTTTTCATGGTTCCATACAAATTTTAGGATTATTTGTTCTATTTCTTTGAGAAATGCCATTTAAACTTTGATAGGGATTGCACTGAAACTGTAGATTGCTTTGGGTAGTAAGAACGTTTTAATAATATTGATTTTTCCAGTCCATAAGCCCAAAATATCTATTTGTGTCCTTTTCAATTTCTTTCATTATTGTCTTAAATAGTTTTCAATATACAGATCTTTTGGGATGCCTGGGTGGCTCAGTTGGTTAAGCAGCTGCCTTTGGCTCGAGTCATGATCCCAGCGTCCTGGGATCGAGTCCCACATTGGGCACCAAGCTTGGCAGGGAGCCTGCTTCTCCCTCTGCCTCTGTTTGCCAGTGTGTGCTCTCTCTCTCTGACAAATAAATAAATAAAATCTTAAAACAAAACAAAACAAAACAAAACAAATATATAGATCTTTCACCTCCTTGGTTTAATTTATTCATAGGTATTTTATTCCTTTTTTTTTTTTTTTT
>NC_081562.1:85268293-85349122 GCF_022355385.1 Mustela nigripes | reverse complement strand
AGAGAGAGAGAGAGAGAGAGAGGGAAGCAGGCTCCCTGCTGAGAAGAGAGCCCGATGCGGGACTCAATCCCAGGACCCTGAGATCATGACCTGAGCCGAAGGCAGCGGCTTAACCCACTGAGCCACCCAGGCGCCCTATTTTATTCCTTTTGATGCAACTGTAAATGGGATTCTTTTATTTCTCTGTAAGTTTGTTATTAGTGTTGAGAACAGATTTTTGTGTATTGATTTTGTATTCTATAACTTTATTGAGTTCATATATTGGTTCTCACAGTTTTTTGATGGAGTCCTTGGCAGGATTTTAAACTAAAATAGTAACTTTGCTTTTTGGCCTATGTTTATATTTTGTGTGACCTGGTATTTCTTGAAAATTCATCAGTTTTGATTCACTCTTTTTCCAACAATACTTCACAAAATCAGACTATGAACAAATGCTTAATTACAATTTGATTCAGCAAAAAAGATGCTCACAACACTGTGAAAGAAGTGTAGTTCAAACAAACAAACAAACAAAGTGTAGTTCAGACATGAATGTTGGTTGATATTTTCACCTAAGTTAACCAGTAAGACAGAAATAAAATAGCAAAGAGGTATGTTGGAACTTCACTCATTTATCAAAGACATTAGCAACTTCTTTGCTGAATTGGACAACTACCTCAATTTTTTGTGCTGTTCACAATGTCAAGGCCAGGAATATGATACATTATTAAGTCTAATTCTGCATTATCAACATTCTCTCTACCAGACAGACTGTTTTTTTAACTAAAGATTTACTGAAACATGGCCACACTCATTTTTTAATGTAAATGTTGAGTAGTTGTGACAAAGACCATATGTACTAGAAAGCCTAAAACATTTACTATTTGTTTACAGAAAAAAGTTGCAGATACTTGGGCCTGGAAAATCAACAAAAGAATAAACTAAGTCGTTATTTGTAGCATTTGCCAACTTCCATGATGTAAATGTTCCTATTGCAGCCAATTTCAAAGTACAAATATGAACTCTCTGACCAGAGTTGGGAAAAGATGTATATATTCCCACCATACAGATAAAGTACACACCCTCAGGGGCAGAGTTCTAAGTAAAACTAAGTTTAAAAAAAAAAAAAAAAAAGTGATGAGTTTTGAGTATTTATTATCTGATTTTAACATATTTAATTGTAAATTTATACAATTCGATTTTATAACAGTGGTTATGTTTAACAACTGGCTTATAAAATCCCCCCAAATTTAGCAAACAGCCTTGAAAACTGGTAAAAGTCACCTGTGAGGTACTACTAGTTCTATGTTCAAAAGGTCACTAAGGGAGAATTTTGGGAGTAATTTGCCTCGTTGGTTAAGTGGCTATGACAAGATTCAAAGGTAGGTCTAAATAATCCAGGTTAGGCTTCTTAGCCTTCTTGGTGAATAAGGGCCCTTAGTGGCTTGAGTTTTTACAAATTGAGTGTGTGTTTGTGACATCTATTGTGGGAACTAAGTCTGCAGGGGAATGCATTTTCCAGAGTACCATCTTAAAGTGATACTCTTTTACATTTCCACGCTTCCTGCCAGTTTTGCTAGACTTGAAGCCTTGTACCTATCCAGAAATCAGTCTAGGCTGCATATCTGAAGGAAGAAGGGAATGGATTGGTCTATCCATCTGTTGTTGGAAATTTCTCTTATTAAATATATTCCTTAACTGCTTCAGGAAGTGTAAGTATAGGCATTTAGTAACACAAGCCCCTTGAAATACTCGTCAAGCTATATGAATTCCAAAAATCTTCAGAAAACTTGTGATCCGAAACCTTACCTTACGTGCGGTGCAGGAAAAGGAAGGACACTATCAGAGGGTACTCAACGCTGCTCACGGAACTGGGGCAAGAACTTGGGGACGGGAATGCCAACTGGTGGGCCTCCTGACGTACTCAATTTTTCACACAGCTCCAATTCTAAGTGTACAATAATAACGGTTAGAGCTGTTGAAGAACTAGATCCGCCCTGTCCAACCACTTAATTTTTACAAGAAAACACAGCCCTAGTGAGGTAAAGCGACTTGATGAACGGCAGGCGGGGCAGTCAGGGCTCATGTGCAGCTCTTTCCACTACACCACACGGCCTCCTCCAAATAACCCTCTCTGCACAAAACTTACCCCGAAAGCACCAGGAACCTGGTTGGGGACTGACCTACAGTTGAACCTAGGTCAAACCGCCCAGTCGTTATTGATTCAAACTGCAGAAACTCTGGGTCAGAGTTAAGGCCAAAGCACAGAAGCACACTAAAGGAACGCGGCTCCCTCACAGAGAAGTCCGGAGCTTTAGCAGCAACCCTTGGAAAAGCAGCCACGCCTCTCACGACGCCAAACGTTGCGCGCAGCGGAGCATCCCGAGCAGCCGGGAACGCAGGGTACGCACCCGGTGGCGCGCACGCCCGCCCAGAGGCCGCACGGGAGGCCGGCGGGCGTGCGCGCCCCCGCAGCGGGAGGCGGGGCGGGGCGGGGCTCTGAGCCGGACCGGGGCGGGGCCGCAGGAGCTGTAGGTGTTGCAGCTGGGTCGCGACAGGTGCGCAAGGCAGAGCGCCTGGGACCTGTGGCAGGGCTGGTAGCAGCACGGAGGAAAGACCGATTTTAGCCAGGTAAGCGCCTTCTCACTCCACATCCTCTATAACCGGGGAGTGCGCGAGACCACGGCTTCCCTCCACAGTCTTTCTCCAGCGACTTCTGGGGCAGGAGGAGCACAAGGAGCGTGAACTGCCTCCCCCTTCCCCCGGAGAGAAAGAGTGGAGGAACCACTGATCATCTGCTCTTTCCTCACTTCTGGGTACTGCGCTGGGCTTGGGAGTAAGTATGTAGGGCCGAACCTTTGCTGCTTGAGAGCGGGGAGCTGATGGGACCACCTCTTCCATCGGAAACACTCCTTTCTAAGTATGTACATTTTTGGTGTAGTGGTGGAAGGCGACATAAAATTCAAAACAGTCTCCTAGGGAAGTATTCTGGTATTCAGCTGCTCTTTTCCCATCTTCATTTAAAGCCATTCCCTCCCTCTTCGATTTCCCCCTCTTCCAATCTGCCAACTGAACTCTAAGACACTTAGAGCCCTTTGAGGCATGTTGAGAATATAGCTGTCCTTGCAGCTGGGTGTGCCATCCTCGAATCGCTATCGTGTATATATCACTGGCACCTGTCACCAACATACGTAGGTGTTAATATAAGGTAACTGTACACCCGTGGCTGCACCTACTAAGGTTGAATTTGTAGGTGCTAGGAGCCAACCATCTGGCGTCCCTCCTTGCCTTCTTACTGGTGCTTACAACAACGAGTTTAGCTGATCCTGGTAAGAGATATTTGAACTACTATTGTCTTTCACCTAATTCCAGCTTTCAAAAGTCTGCCTAATCCAGATGGTTCTACTGACTTGGCTTGTCGAGTTAGTCCAAAGTACTTAGAGAGTTATCAGCCTTAAGACAATACCCCTTTAGGGAAGAGGTCTTTTGCATTAAATATTTTTTCTTTTGCCGTTGATTTAAGTGATTAAACAGAATACTTTTTATCCACATGGTTACTTATACTATTCACAAATGATAAGTATTTTAGGAACCATAAAATAACACTTTCTTCTGAGGTCTGATGGAGACACAAAAGATGACCCTCAACAAGCATTTTCTAAGTTTCTGTGGTGTTAGCCTGAATGAAGGATGATTCTGTCTTAGGTAGACCTTCAAAAAGTTATCAAATTAGCAGGAAAGAAGGTTAAAAAAAAGTTTTGCATGCACATATATTTTCTTGTTTTGAATTGACAGAATAGTACATAACATGGTATTAGGTAATTACTTTAGGAACATATTTCATTATTTTTGGACAAAGCATTTATTGAGTACCTCTTGTTTTGTCAGTCCTATTCTGGATTGAAAGTTCTGAACATACCTACTCTAAAAAAGCTTATTTAAAATCAAATGGGTTAGGGGCACCTGGGTGGCTCAGTGGGTAAAGCCTCTGCCTTCGGCTTGGGTCAGGATCCCAGGATCTGGGATCGAGCCCCACATCGGGCTCTCTGCTTGGCAGGGAGCCTGCTTCCTCCTCTCTCTCTCTCTCTCTCTCTCTCTCTCTGCCTGCTTGTCATCTCTGTCTGTCAAATAAACAAATAAAATCTTAATAAAATGAAATAAAATGGGTTAGACAGAATCAGCAGCTACAACTTACAAGTTTGGTGAGATGAGTGCTGTACTAGACATCAGCCCAGAGTGCTGTAGAAGCATAGAAAATACAGTTTTAAAAAATGTCCTTCTTTGGCGTGCCTGGCTGGCACAGTTGGTTGAGCCCCCAACTCTTGATCTCTGCCGTGGTCTTGCTCTCGGGGTCGGGTTTGGGCCCTACACTGGGCTCTTATCTACTGGGCATAGAGCCTACTTGGGGGAAAAAAAAAAAGAGGAACTTTTCTTCTACTTTTCCTTAATAGTAAAACAAAATAAACAACAATAACAAAAAACTTTGAGTAATAGTGAATTATTTTCTTCATATATTTGTATTGCTCATATTTCTTATGGGGTGTTTCGCCAATGGTATGACCTTTTTAAGGTGGGATAAGGACCTGTCCCTAATTCTGTATCAGTTCAGTAAATGGTGGAGCTGTTTTTCACTGTTCTGTATTGGGCCTCAAAGTTGTTATCATGTAGTTCCTGAACTGTAGAGCTTCTGAGAATAGAATAGTGTATTGGCAACATTAGGAAAACAGTGCCATTTTATAAAATTGCTTCATTGTGCAACTTTGTTTAACTTGGTACATTCAAGTTTTGTTCCAGATTCTGGTTAAAAGTGGACTAACTTTCAATCTTCTGATAATTCTAAGAAGAGAAAGCTTTAGAAGTGAAAACAGTTCTTTAACAGCCCTTCTTGATGGCTGGCAGAGGATATTTTTTCTTGCTAAGGTGCCTTCAAAATGTCTCTTTCTTTTTTTTGAAGAGGGAACAGGATGGGTAAATGAGTGAAGGAGGAAGGGGTCAGAAGTGTTTGAAAGATTCTTTGCAGTTTTGATGATCTGAAGTCTATGGTAGTTTAAATCACTCTTCATGTAACTGCAGGTTTTTATTAATTGCCTACTATGTGCCAGTGATCCAGTATATAGAGGATGAACATGACACAGTCCCTTCTATGTGATGATGGTTTTCATTTTTCTTATTTGCTTGCTTGTTTGTTTATGCATAGGCTCCATGCCCAGCATGGAGCCCAGTCCGGGCTCAAATTCACAACCCTGAGATCAAGACCTGAGCTGAGACCAAGAGTTGGACTCTCAACTGACTAAGCCACATAGATGCCCCTGTTTTTCATTGTTTAAATGGAGATTCTGAGTTAATAAAACAGATGGTGGTCATCTGATTTGGTGATATGAGCCATGGTACTTGGTGAACACATTTCTTTGACATTATTTACCTCTTTTCTTTCTGTTTGCATCTTAGGAAAGTGGTCTCCACTGGAAATTTTTGGAAAGGCAGTCAGTATTTGCATGTATTTGGGTATCTACAATGATTATGTTGTTTCCTTAAATGTTTTCAAGTACAATTTTAATGATTGTTCTTCTTAGGGTTTCAAATTTTGACTTTCCTCTGATATTTTTCAACAATCAACTATAATTAACCTAGGGCTTCTGTACCAGAAAGGTTTATCAAAGACATATACACCCAGACACAAAAGAAGGTTGAGAGTATAGGAGATCATTAGACATCTTTGCCAAAAAAGGCCACCTGACCACAAATTGGGAGAATTTGTCCCTGTTTATGTTGACAGTGAAACTAGTTTTCAGGAGTTCTTAATTCTGTACTCTCAGAAATAGGTGAGTTTTATTTAGATTGGAACTGTACTCTTTCTGAAGATAGGCAAATTTGTGACTTGTCAGGAATTTCCGTAAGAAAAGATTTGTTTTTTCTTAAGGTTACTATGGTCTTTCACTCTGTTTTGTGATAGGAAGTTAAAGCACTTTACTTTGGATTGTGTACAGTAATCTTCAGATGATGTTAAATTACTTAACACAGACTCTCAAGGTTCTTTAGTAACAAATGAATGGTTATAAATTGAATAGTTTCTTACTTAATGATTGTGGAATTGAGATTCTATGGTAAATGGTACTCTTGGTAGGAACATACTGCTATGTTTATTGTGTGGCTGGATGCAAAGTCCCTGAGGCTCAAATTATTGTGCAAAAGCAGATCTCTTTTTATTAAAAGGACAAGATTTGACCCAAAAGCAATCCATTATTTAGCATGTCTAATGATTTCTTTATACTTGGAAATGTTTCTAGAGACTTCACATGTGCAGTCATGAGAAGTTACCAAGATACTATGGTATATTACATTCACTTTATTTTCTTTTTAAAAATGTCTTCATAATGCTACAATGAAACTAAGAACTTACATCTTTAAGAGGAAAAAAGCAAACTTTTTGTGTTCTTTTAAAATACTTTATTTTTAAGTAATCTCTCCACTGAACCTGGGGCTCAAATTCATGACCCTGAGATCAAGCTTTGCATGACCTCCCAACTGATCCAGCCAGAAGCCCCCCACCCTTTTAGAAAGATTTACTTTTTGTACTTCTGATGACAAGTGTGGAACTATTTTTTCCCTCTTATTTATCCTATAACAGAGCTTACTATATGAAAAACTTTACAATCCCTTAAACATGGTTTTTCATGCCAGTTTTTGGTTCATTACCCATAGATTAGTAATCCTGATATACTTTTACTTGGTTTTAGATTTCCACAATCTTTTTCCCCCCATAAACTGAAATTTAAGCAAATGGCCCAGGACTTCTTTTCCTTATAGTCAGTTTCACTGAATAGATAAATTTCAGATTTGGCTTCCACCTCCAGCGCTGGAGGAAACCTGTCTGCCCTTGCATTGTACCCAGTGATTTCCCTGTAAGGATCCTGCCACTGCCCTCCTTCTAACCACTTGGCAACATTTGACAAAGTGAGCAACTGTTTTGGTTCTTTCTTTTATTTGACTTTCTCAGCATGACTTCACCTGGTTGTCCATCTTCTAATCTAACACTGCCCCCCATGCCCCTTCACTAACTCATAGTCTTTTTGACCCCAAGTGTGGGTATGTGCCATGGTCCAGCATCCTGCTTTTATTATACTCTTTCTCTGTGCAGTCTGATCTATTTCCATGGCTTCAACTAACATCTCCATGTGACTGATTTGCAGATTATTTTTTATTTTATTTATTTATTTATTTTTAAAGAAATTTATTTTTTTTAAGGTTTTATTTATTTATTTGCCAGACAGAAATCACAAGTAGGCAGAGAGGCAGGCAGAGAGGGGGGGGGAAGCAGGCCCCCTGCTAAGCAGAAAGCCCGATGCGGGGCTCGATCCCAGGACCCTGAGATCATGACCTGAGCCGAAGGCAGAGGCTTTAACCCACTGAGCCACCCAGGCGCCCCTGCAGATTATTTTTTAAACCTCTTTTCTCATTATATAGATAATTCTTGTTTTATTTTCACATATACAAACATGTAAACCCATTTAGAGGAGAAGAATTACATATGCTTATTATGAAAAACTTGAGGAAAAATAAATTATAAAGAAGACAGAATAGGGGCCCCTGGGTGGCTCAGTGGGTTAAGCCTCTGCCTTCGGCTCAGGTCCTGATCTCAGAGTCCTGAGATTAAGCCCCAAATTGGGCTCTCTGCTCAGCAGGGAGCCTGCTTCCCCCCCCCCCCCGCCTGCCTCTCTGCCTACTTGTGATCTCTGTCAAATAAATAAATAAAATCTTAAAAAAAAAAAAGACAAAATATTCCACAATCTGTTCCAGAGAGAATTATTTGGTGTATATTCTTTCAGTTTTTTTCCCCACTTTGATACACACACACACACACACACACAAGGTAATTGGGCTCATCCTATTAGTAGTAGGAGATACAGTTTTGTATTTGCTTTTTCACTCTATGTCATAATTTTCCATGGTATCAAAATTATTTGCAAACAATTATAATGGATGTTCAATATCCTATTGTATTAATATTGCATAATTTATCTGGGTATTTCGATTGTTACAACATTATTAACAAGTGAAAAAATTGAGAATAAATTAATGCATAAATCTTAGTACAAATCACTATTTCCTTAGGTTAGCTTCCCAGAAATTGAATTACCGGGTCATAGGGAATAAAAATTAAAAAACAATAAACCTGCTGTCAAGTTGCTTTTCTTAAAGGTTAGACTAATTAAATTAACATTCTCACCTGTAGTGATTGTGAGTGTCCATCTGAGGTCATCCTTCATAATACTGGATCTTATGTTTTTATCTTTAGTAATTTGTTAAGCAAAAATGATTTAATTTGTGTTTTATTACTAGTGAGAGCGGACATTTTTCATATGTTCATTTCCATTTCAGTTTCCTCTGTGCATTGTCTTTTGGTTAATCCATTCCCATTTTGGGGCCTTAACATTTTAATTATGTTGCTTTTTGTTTGGGGTTCTTTTATTTATTTGGGGCTTTTGGGGAGGGAGTACAGATTTTTATTAGGCCAAACTGAAGGAGTGGAGTAATGAAGTAGAAACTGTACACAAGTTGAAATTGTAGCATCTTATTTTATTTCTTTTTTAAGATTTTATTTATTTATTAGAGAGAGAGTGTGCATGAGAGGGGGAAGGTCAGAGGGAGAAGCAGACTCCTTGCTGAGCAGGGAGCCCAATACCAGACTTGATTCCGGGACTCCAGGATCACGACCTGAGCCGAAGGCAGTTGCTTAACCAACTGAGTCACCCAATCACCTGAAATTATAGCATTTTAAATGCCCATTGGTGTGAGAACTTATGATTGCTGGAGCAGCACTGCTAAGTAGAAAGGGTATTGACCTGAAAGTCAGGATTCCCAACTTGGTATTGGGAAGCAACCACTTAGGTGATCTTAGGCAAGTCATTCATCCTCTCTGAGCCTTTTCTGTAAAATGGGAGGGTTGGGTTATTGATCCCAAAGTCCATACAACCTCTGCGCTGAAAGCATGCTTTCAAGCCACCACTCTCTAGATGTTATGAAATTATTTTTTGTTCCATCCCTAACCCTTCACCAAATTTAGAAATATAGAGCCCAAGGAAAAAGACTAGATGCAGTAAATGCAATTTTCATAGGGATAGCAAGGCTTAATGGAATCTAGAGGCACTTTAATGTGTTTGTGCCCTCGGAACAGTAGAACTTGCAAAGACTGGCATTTTTGAAGCACTCCCATAGATTGACACTTGGCAACCTAGTTACATAAATCACAAAAGCCCTGCTGATCTATGCCACAAAACCCCATCATCTCTAATGGTTGTAAAGCAAATCTCATTTTATGACAAGAGGTTTAAGTTGCCAAGCCAAATTACTTAACAACTTCCAATGTTTCCTATAGAAGCTATACTTAGTAGGCTTTTTTCTTTGTCATTTGTATAAGCTCTTCATTTTTTTTTTAAAGATTTTATTTATTTATTTATTTGAGAGAGTGTGAGAGGGTGAAAGAGCATGAGCTGGAATGGGGGGCAGAAGGAGAGGGAGGAGCAGACTCCCCATGGGGCAGGGAACCCAGCAAGGGGCTCTATCCCAGGACCCCAAGATCATGACCTGAGCTGAAGGCAGACACTTAATCAACTGAGCCACCCAGGTGCCCAGCTCTTCATTTTAAGAATATTAATTCTTTGCCCTGTGGTCAAATGTTTAACTAGTTATTTGCCTTTTAATTTTATATATGATATATTATTACTTATCTATAGATCTTTTTCTCCGGGAGTTCTTTGGTTGCCTTTACCTTGTGAAGTCTTTTGCCATCTGCAGCTAGGTTAAGTATTCACTTTGATGGCCTTCTAATTTTTTTTAAAAAGATTTTGTTTATTTATTTGACAGAGATCACAAGTAGGTAGAGAAGCAGACAGAGAGAGAGGGGGAAGCAGGCTCCCCGCTGAGCAGAGAGCCCTACGTGGAGCTCAATCTCAGGACCCTGAGATCACAACCTGAGCTGAAGGCAGAGGCCCAAACCACTGAGCCAGCCAGGCATCCCTGCCTTCTAAATTTTTATTTTTACTTTTTATAACTAATTTTTTAATTTGTCTTGAATTTACTTAGGAGTATCAAAGCAGTATGTTTAGTTCCTTTGCATCTCTTCTGAGCTCCACATCCGTATTTCCAACTACCTGGCAGACTGTGTAGATATTTCCTGTGTACTAGGCACTTGTGTCCACGTCGTTTCCCTAAGGAGAAAACTTGAAGTTGTCTTGAACGCTTTGGTCCTTTTATTTTCTTTCTTTATTTCTCTTTCTTTCTTTTTTTCTTTCTTTCTTTCTTTATTTTTAAGATTTTATTTATTTATTTGAGAGAGAGTGTGTGTGTGTGTGCACAAGCAGGAAAGAGGGGGGGAATGGCAGAGGGAGAGGGAGAAGCAGACTCCCCACTGAGCAGGGAGCCCAAGGTGGGACTCCATCCCAGGACCCTGAGACCATGACCTCACCTGAAGGCAGACACTTAACTGACAGAGCCACCCAGACTTCCCAGTCCTTCTCTTTTCCCACATTTGGGAGATGTTGCCATGTTTGGTTGATTCTACCCCAACAGTGATAGTGGCAGTGGCTCTTTGTTGTTGTTCTAATTCATACACCCCTTTTTTGCTAAAGTCCTTAGAATTGGCTACAGTTTTCCCCTTTTAGTACAAAGTGGTCACACACACATACACACACACACACACACACACAATACTGGTTTTCAAAGTATGGTTCCCTTGATAACCTGTTTAGAATCACCTGTAGTATTAGTGTAAAAGGTAGATTTTCCAGGTCCCAACAGACTTACAAATCACTATATTTGGAGGAATGGGGCCTGGGAATCTGCAGTTTTAACAAAGTACCACAGAAGATTCATTTACACACTTAAGGGGAAGCAAAGCCCAAGTAAATTAAATCTAAATTTCTCTGGATGCCATTCAAGACCCTTACTCCCCCACCCTGACAGCCTATTTTTCCAGGCTTATCTCCCCCATCACCACCCACCCACCTGGCATTGTAGCCACACAGTGATTCACGGTTTCCTGGACCCACCCTGTCCCTTCCTGCCACTGTGCCTTTGCTCATGCAGTTCCCACAGCCTCAGGCTCCTCTCCCTCCTCCCACTCCTGCTTAAATCCTTTTCCTTAGGAGCTCAAATAAAATGGTCCTTTTAAAAATAAAGCCTTTTCTAATTTCTTCTATTTAATCAGTGGCTCCCTCCCCAGTCTTCACTTAGCACTTTATTTTTACTTCATTTTTTTAACCTCAGTACTGTCATTATTTGTGAATTATTGCTTCCTTGAAAGACTATAAGTCTTCTGAGTTTGAGAACTCTGCTCTTCCTTTTTATTGAGTTGTCATTATACATATAATAGGTAATTAAATATCATAAAGAATATGAAATATATCTCTTCTTGTGAGCACTATTACATGAAAATGTTTGGCTTTCCCTCACACTTAGAGTAAAATTAAGATCTTTTACCACTGCTTATAAATCTTTATTAAATCTGGCTGCTACTCAGCTTTGTCATCATTTCATACTTTTCATTCACTCCCCAGCCATATTATTCCTACCTCAGGGCCTTTGCATTCGCTATTTCTTCCATCTTGAAAACTCCCACATCTCTTCTCATCCCCTGGCTGGCTGCCTATGTCCTCCCCATCATTCAGGTTTCAGCTCAAATGTCATTCTCCCAAGGAGGCCTTCCCCAGATGGCTATCTAAAGCATCTGGCCCTTTTCCTACCACCACTCCAGTTACTCTCTTTGTATTTGCTTCACTGCACTAGTCACCATATTTAATTGTCCTGTTTCCCCCAGTAGAATGGAAGCTTCATGAGAGCAGAGGCCTTGTCTGTCACTTTTAACTATACCTTTACCAGGTAGAGCACTGCTTGACACATGCTAAGTCCTCAATAAGCGTTTGTTGAATGCGTGAATAAACCTTCTTATTTTAACAAGTCTTGTTTTGGTTTGCAATCCAAAGTTTTGTTGTTGTTTAACAGACAACAGTTCCATCTGGGGTCAAAGCAGGTAGCAGCCTTAGAGGATTTCTGAAGGGAGCAGGAGAAATGGAGGCTGGGATCGCCAGGATTCAATTCTGAGTGCAGGTTTTCCAAGGTGTTCCCAGGATCCAGGCCACTATTTCACTCCCACTGTCAGCATCCATTTCCAGGGTTGTTACTGCTGCCCAGCACTAATCCTTTAGCTCTCACTGCATTTTTTTTTAAATATTTTATTTATTTATTTGAGAGACAAAGAAAGAGTGAGAGAGAGTATGAGAGGGGAGAAGGTCAGAGGGAGAAGCAGACTCCCCATGCAGTTGGGAGACCAATGTGGGACTCGATCCCAATGTGGGACTCGATCCCGGGACTCCGGGATCAAGACCTAAGCTGAAGGAAGTTGTTTAACCAACTGAACCACCCAGGTGCCCTCTCACTGCATTTTTTAAAGCAAGCAAAACTGGAATCCAACTGACAAAACAACTTACTGCAAAACTAGAATCCAACTAACTGGAATCTTGAAGCAACCAAAAGTTTTCTTAAGCTTTTCTTTTCTAGAAGAAAAATAAGAAAACTACCTAGAATCCTCACGGAAAAATGAAATTATGTTCAGTATTCTTACTACATACCTATTGATTTGAAAGATTTTTAGCAACAGCTTCAGACAAGGGGTTTCTTGTTAATGTCTGGTTAAATCAGACAATTGAAATCATCAGTTCTAGTTTCTTCTAGTTTCTCTTCATTGGGTAAACTTCTCTTTTTTAAACAAATATTTTATTTATTTATTTATTTGAGGGAGAGAGAGAGCACAAGCTGTGGGGGAGGGAGCAGAGAGAGAGGGAAAAGCAGATCCCCTGCTGAGCACAGAGCCTAATTCAGGGCTCAGTCCCAGGACCCTGAGAACATGCCCTGAACTGAAGGTAGACGTTTAACTGACTGAGCCACCCAGGCACCCCAGACAGACTTATTCTTTAATTCTGGGGTTTTTTTACTTGAAACTGACTTGAAATTTTATTAAAAATTACAATAGTTTTTATAGTAACTTATAGTTTCCAAACTACTTTAGTTTTATTCTCTCATTTAATCTTCACAACCATCCCAGGTCACCTGGGTGGCTCAGTCAGTGAAGTGTCCAACTCTTGATTTCGGCTCAGGTCATGATCTCAATGTTGTGAGACTGAGTCCCGCATCAGCAGGCCCTGCACGGGGGGGTATAGAGTCTGCTTGAGATTCTCTCTCTCCCTCTCTAAATAAAACAAAACAACAAAAAACTGGTAATCCTCACAACCATCCCTTGTAAATATATTTCTGAGTTGAAGAAACTGAGACCCAAAGAAGTTGATTGACTTCCCCCATGTCAACTAAAAGACCACTACTCAATAAAAGCGTCTCAAAAACTTTAAAACAGCATCATCATTTGATGTAATTTTTAGAAGGTAAACATTGAAGTGTAGTTAAAACACTAACATTACGGCACTTGGGTGGCTTAGTCGTTAAGCATCTGCCTTCAGCTTAGGTCCTGATCTCAGGGGTCCTGGGATAGAGTCTGGCATCCGGCTCCCTGCTTACAGGAATCCTGCTTCTCCCTCTCCCACTCCCCCTGCTTGTGTTCCCTCTCTCGCTGTGTCTTTCTCTGTCAAGTAAATAATTAAAACTTTTTAAAAAACCCACTAATATTAAGATGTTTATGACCAGTCTCTAAGACATAAACTGCATAGCATTGGTTGAGGTAAGTAGCAAAATTGTGGCTCTGTGGTTTGTCTTTGTTTAATCAGCTTCAGCTATGCTCGTCCTTGATGAAAGCATTGTTCTGGGTTAGCTTCTCAGATTTGTACAGAAAGGAGAGATTAGAGAACTTGCCTAGAGAAGAGTCACTTTTCAGTAAACTCGTTTTAATTCTCCTCCTGCTTGAAGGGATTGGTTAAATTGATCTGAACTGGCTTTTCAGATTAAGCAAGTCCTGAAAAAAAACACATCATCTAAAATTTCAGCTAAGAAGAATGGAAGCCAGGCCCTTCCTGGAAATGGCCAGGCATGAAACTAAGAAGCCCTGTAATTAATGGAGAAAACTCAATTAATTATTAAGCATAAAGGACTTGAATAAGGGGGTTATATCCTTAACTGGAAGCAGCCTTCTTAAAATAAGTGTACATATTTCTTCTGATTTGACATTGTAAAGAAGACTCTTTAATTAGCTACTTTGTGTTAATTAAGCATGTAATTGACAAGACTTGTGAGCATGTGGTTTTTAGACATTCAGTTATATAAGTGGGCCTTTGTTGAGATATGTGGCAACTGAGAACTAATATAAAACTGTTTTTTATTCATATGACAGATTTTTATTGAGCTTCTACACTGTACCAGGCACTGATACATGACTCATCTGATTTTAAAAGCATGGAATGGTGCAAAGGTTGAAGAAGAAACAGGCTATTCAGAGTAAAACTATGCTTTCTGTAACAGTCTTAGTTGATTATAAATTTCCACATTCATTTTCCAGTTAACTATGCCTTTCTCTTCTCTTCACTTTAAATATGAAGTTACTGATATAATTATCTGGTTTTCTACTTACCGAGAGATTTTTCTTATATGTGTGAATAATTCTGAAAAACAAACAAACAACAACAAAAAAACCTCAATCCACTGGATTATGTTTGCCCTTACAATAAGTTAATTATCAACTGGGGAGGGGGAGGAGGAAGAAGATAAATAACAAATTAGATTTGAGAGGTAGAATCAAACTTGGAGTATATTGGGTGATTTTTAATTTAAAGAAAAAGAAAAAGATTAGGAAGGTTCTTGGGTAGCTCTTTGTGACCTAAAAATTTTAGAGCAAAGTCAGTTTTTAAAGGCTGTAATTGGAGGTTACTCTTTTACCTGTCCAAATAGGATACATGAAGGCTACCACAATTATGTAAAAAGCTAATTTGGGTTTCAAAAGTACAAGAAGATAAGATATTCAAACTGCTGAATAAAGTAATAAAGTAATAGAAGCCATGTAGGATAGTTATATATCATTTTCTATTTAGAATTTTCACAGAGGTATTAAGAACACCTATAATTTGGTCCTTACACAGTGAGAGGGAGAGATTTTGAGAGAGATTCAGACTTTTAGGTACAGAGAAATGGTACAGATTTTAAGCAGATCTGGTGCTCCCAGTCGTCATTGTCGCTTTCTCAGAGTTAACAGTAGAGATCCTCTTTTCTTATTGCTGATTAAACAAAAATAAGTTGCCTGAAATATAGTGTACACTAGAATGGAATTTCTGGCTTATTCTCTGTGCTAGAGGTCATTTTATTTTCATCCCAGCCTTCTAAAAAATTAATAAGTTAACATTTATTTGACCTTTCTGGGCCTCGGTTTCTTCATCTATAAAGTGGGACAATAGTATTTCTAGTGTGCTACTCTAAGGATTAAGAAACTTATTTTTTATTTTTATTTTTATTTTTTTTTAAAGATTTTATTTATTTATTTGACAGACAGAGATTACAAGTAGGCAGAGAGGCAGGCAGAGAGAGAGAGAGGAGGAAGCAGGCTCCCTGCTGAGCGGAGAGCCCGATGCGGGACTCGATCCCAGGACCCTGAGATCATGACCTGAGCCGAAGGCAGCGGCTTAACCCACTGAGCCACCCAGGCGCCCAAGAAACTTATTTTTTAAAAGATTTTATTTATTTATTTGACAGACAGAGATCACAAGTAGGCAGTGGGGGTGGGGAGCAGGCTCCCTCTGACCCTGAAATCATGATCTGAGCAGAAGGCAAGCACCACTGAGCCTCCCAGGCACCCCAGGATTAAGAAACCTATATATGCAAAACAATTACAATAGTACCTGACACATGATAAGTGTTCAGTAAGTGTTCTCTATTTTTTTAAAGATTTTCCTGTTTTTTTACTTTGTCAGAGAGAGAGAGAGAAAGCATAAGCAGGGGGAGTGGCAGGCAGAGGGAGAAGAAGGCTCCCTGCTCAGCAAGGAGCCTGATGTGGGACTCGATCCTAGGACTCTGGGATCATGACCTGAGCTGAAGGCAGCCAGGTGTCCCAGTGTTCGATGTTTTTGTTAGCGCTACCACTATCACTTTATTAAGCACTTATTTTAGCACTGAGCTAAAGGAATATTTGAGAGATGTAGGACTAAGGCTTAAAGTAATTTTCCTAGTGTTACCCAATAAGTTAGCGGTAGACTGAAGATGTCAACTTGAGCAGAAAAGAACCAGGGGCAGAATGGGTTTGATGTGGAACAGGCTGGGGCATTTGAACTAGCCTGTCTAGTTTCAAGACACTTAGGATGAGCCTGGCCCAGACCACCTGCAAATACCAGGAACATGTGTTTTTGCAGTAAGTCATTAGACATTGACATCTGTCATACTATCTAACTAGTTATGTGATCTTGAGCAAGTTATTTAACCTTTCTGGGCCTCAATTTCTTTCTATGTAAGATGAGAATAATAGTCTTTTCATGGTATCATAAAGATTAGGGGAGTAAAGTCAAATGGGATGGCTTACCTTGCGTATGACCAGTGCCAAATAACAAATTCCCAGGCTTATGCTAAGGTGGCCCAGATTTTTTACCTGATTTTGACACAGTCCATCTAGACAGTGGGGGATTAGAGCCAGTGTCTACCTCCTTACTGAGGCCCAATAACTCTGGGATTAAACCAAATCTAAATTCCCAATGCTGTTTTTACTTTGGAATCATAGGGAACTGTTTTAAGAAAAATTAGAAGTGTTTGGACTCTGCATGAGAGATTGAGATTCCAAAGATGATCAAATATTCATAGCATCCTCCCCAACTCCTTCATCACCACCCCTTCCAACTACCCCCTCAGCCCCCCACAACTGAGAAGCATTAGATTGGCTAGTTGAGGGTAGCAGCTGAAGTACAACCCCGAACAGTGATCTTAATGCTTGGATTATTGGTGTCAGTCAGGCTTCTTGAAGGACTGTGCACTGGTGACCCATCAAGGGGTGGGTGCCCTACAGAAGGGAACTCTACAGAAACCATCTCATCTGTAAAGTTAAGCAACCTTTCTGTTGGGAAAGAATGTTAATGAGATCTGGATAGGAATCAGACACCAGGAAAGGACAGCTGCTGTGAGAGGCAATTTGAATTGTCCAAGGAGTTACACATGATATTAAGAAAGTCCTTGTGCAACTTTAAAAAGTAATTAAGTTGTAGAGATAATAAACAATTTATAAACAATGTTTAAGAAGTGAATGTAGTTTCAAAAATTAAATGTGTTCAGGGGCCAGCACACATTTGAAAATAATGTTCAACGTTCCCCATGATTAAAGGAATGAAAACTAAAACAATAATGTACCATTTTGGAAAAAAATAAAAAGTATTAAGCATGCTCAGTATTCACAAGAGTGTGGAAAATAGTTTTTTTCAGGTAGCTAGTGGTTCAAATATAAATTGAGGCAAAAAATATATATATATGTATATATAAATTGATGCAACTTTTTTGGAGGAAAATTTGGGAATGTATATTAAAATTTTTTTACTGCATAGGCCTTTTATTTTATTTTATTTAAGATTTTATTTATTTGAGGGACGCCTGGGTGGCTCAGTTGGTTAAGCAGCTGCCTTCGGCTCGGGTCATGATCCCAGTGTCCTGGGATCGAGTCCCACATCGGGCTCCTTGCTTGGCAGGGAGCCTGCTTCTCCCTCTGCCTCTGCCTCTGCCTGCCTCTGTCTGCCTATGCTCGCTCGCTCTCTCTCCCTCTATCCCTGACAAATAAAAAAAAAAAAAAAAAAAAAAAAAAGATTTTATTTATTTGACGGAGAGCGAGGAATCACAAGTAGGCAGAGAGGCAGGCAGAGAGAGAGAGGGGAGGAAGCAGGCTTCCCGAGGAGCAGAGAGCCCGATGCAGGGCTCGATCCCAGGACCCTGGGATCATGACCCGAGCCGAAGGCAGAGGCCCCAACCCACTGAGCCACCCAGGCACCCCTGCATAGGCCTTTTAAACTAGAAATGCTGCTCCCAGGAATTTACATCATAGATGCACACACCTCCAAGTAGATAATAGTAGAAATGTTCACTGCAGTCTTGTTCTTAATTATGAAGAACCTACAGCAACCTGTGTTTTCATTGACAGGGACCAGGTTACATAAGTTATAGAAGATTGCAGAGTGAGATAGTATTTGTTACTGAAAGGCTGAGGTAGATCTATATGTCCTCCTCCATCTATGTGGCCTTCCCTATAGGTCCTCCTCTCCTTTGTGGGAAGATGTCCAAGAGGAAATAAATAATTGCTGAATAGCACATTAACATAAAATCACTAATTTTTTAAAAAATGTATGTGTTTATATGTTGGTGTTAACATCTCTGTGCCTCACAGTTTCCTCATTTGTAAACTAGGCATCACTGTAGGATCTCATGAGTTGTTGTGAGAATAAAATAATATATGTAGAATGCTTAGGACAGTGACTGACCTGTTGTGCTGTGCATTTGCTATTACTGTCACGTATAGGTAATATAAGAAAGTTTATACTCCAAAGTGTGACAGAGGTTACCTTTGGCAAGTCAGATTGTGCTGGGGAAAGGAGTATACAAGAGGAGGCAGAGACTTTGGTTTCTTACATTGTATGTTTCCACATAATCTTTTATGCTAGGCAGGCCCATTTTTTTTTTTTTTAAGATTTTATTTATTTATTTATTTACTTGAGAGAGAGACAATGAGAGAGAGCATGAACAAGGAGAAGGTCAGAGAGAGAAGCAGACTCCCCATGGAGCTGGGAGCCCGATGCAGGACTCGATCCCGGGACTCCAGGATCATGACCTGAGCTGAAGGCAGTCGTACAACCAACTGAGCCACCCAGGCGTCCCAAGGCAGGCCCATTTCTTGACCAATCACTCTGATAAGGAAGATAGGCAGTGAACAATGGGCAGCCCCAGTTTGGGGTGCTTGTGGAGAACTGTGGAGGTGAGGGTCCCCAAAGGAAAGGAGAGGATGAAGGAGGCTGGTGGTGTGGGGAGATTTGAGGGATGTTTGGGAATTCCACCTTGGCTGCTGAAACACTTTTGGAAAACCTCTGACTTAATCAAAGATTGAAAACTTTTATATTGCAACAAGAACCTTATTAAGTCCCCACATTTATATCTGGAGTTTTATACTAAAAAAAAAAAGTGATTCCTGTTTAATTTGACTTGTGGGCAAAAGCTCCAAAAACTAATTTCTCACGTGTCTAAAACAGACATTTAAGAGGAGATAGGTAATTTTCCTAGTCATTATGAAATAAAAATTTCATGCTTTAAAGAGACCACTAATTCCTTAACTAGTATTACTACCTCCATTAGATAATAATAGAGTAAATTTAGCACTAAAAAAAGTCAAACAGCTGAAGACTATGTTAAGTTTATGAGTTACTTTAATCAGAGCCTTATGACATAGGCCTTGTTAAAATGACATATAAACTAAACTAAGCCCAATTATATAATCTATTAACTAAACCTTTAGAATAATATTTATTCAGTTTCTTAGACACAGAAGCATCCAAAAAGACAGACAAGATTTGGCTCTTACCTCAAGCAATGTGCCAGATACTGTTTTGCCTTTATTTTTTCCTTTTATTTTTAGAACCACCCCGTAGCTTAGGTGTGCCAGCCTCATTTTACACAGTAGGAAAGTGTAGCACAGAGAGGTTGCCGTGCATCTGGTTAGCCCTGGACTCTGGACTGGAATCACCAGGTGTTCCCATGGCACTGCTCTGGCTCCAAATAACCAGGATATAAAGATAGGTGATGTGAGCCCTGGGTCGGGGCACCCTGAGAATTCCCAGGGGCCACAGTGATCATCGATCATCTAGTCTCGTGGCTTTCAATCTATAATTTTTAAAATAACAGTTTTATTGAAATATATACCATATGATTTACTATTTAAGGTGTGCGGGTTACTGGTTTTTTATCTATTCGAAGTGTTGTGCAGCCATCATCACAATCAATTTTATAACACTTTCATCACCTCCCAGAAAAACTCCATACACTTTAGCAGTCAGGCCAGTCCCCTTCAACTCTCCCGCCAGGGCTCAACCACAATCTCCTTTCTGTTTCCATAGGTATGCCCATTCTAGACATTTGATATAAATGGAATCATATGATATAGGATCTTGGTGACGGATTTCTTTTACTTGACATAATTTTCTCAAGGTTCATTCATGTTGAAGAATGTATCAGTACTTCATTCCGTTTCATGGCCAAATTTTATACCTTTATATGGTTAGACCACATTTTGTTGATCTGCTTATCAGTTGATGAACATTTGGAATGTTTCCACTTGGGGCTATTGTGAATAATGGCATCATGCACAGTCTTGTACAACTTTTTGTTTAGACATGTGTTCTTTTTTCACTTCTGTGTGTGTGTGTGTGTGTGTGTGTACTGTCCCCCCCGCCCCCGCCCAGGAGTGGAGTGGCAGGATCAGATGATAATGATGTGTTTAACCCTCTGAGGAGCTGCCAACTATTTTCCAAAGCAACTGCATCATTTTACATTCTCGTCAGCAGCGTCTATGAGAGTTTCAATTTCTCTACATCCTTGCCAACACTTGTCAAACTATAATTTTTTTAAACCACATCCCACAGTAAGAAATACTTTACATTCTTACCCAGTTATACACACACAAATAACTGAAACAAAAGCTTTATAAAAGAATACTTAAACTCTGTGTGATGCAGCCTGACATTTTGTGTTTCATTCTATTCTTTTCTTTAGCGCAAACATCTTGGTTCCGACCTGTTAAAATTGATTTCACAACTCACTAATTGTGACCTGCAATTAGAAAAATACTAGGCTATTTTAACCCCTTCATTTTACACTAGAGGAAATTGAGGCCCTGAGATATGTCTTCTTAGCAGATGATACTGCTAATTAGTTGCAGATGAAAGATTAGAGCCCAAGTCTGTTGGCTTCCTTCTTTAACTTTTGACATCTCAAATTTTGCTGCCCTCATATGTAGTAGGTAAAAATAAACTGGAATTTCTGCTCAGATACCATTTTAAAAATTGTGCATACTTCTCTTAAACAGCGCTTTAAATTCAGCAATAAATCAAGCTAGAGACCAAAAGAATGGAAAAAACACAATTTTGTTATCACAAGTCATTAGTCTACAGAGTAATTTTGTGCCTGCTGGACAGGCAGGCTTTTCTGTTTGCTTCATTTTGTTTTTGGTTTTTGTTTTTCTTTAAACTTTAGTTCTTTGTGAGAGGGAGGGAGGGAGGGAACACACATGTGAGTGGAGGGAGAGGAAGAGGGAGAGAATCTTTAAGCAGACTCCCCACTGAGCAGGGCTCCATCTCACAACCCTGAGATTACAGCTTGAGCTGAAATCAAGAATCAGATGCTCAACCCACTGAGCCACCCAGGCGCCTCTTGAATGGCAATATTTGAAAGTGAGCAATATAAAAATCTTTTATGCTTCTGTTTTTCTTTTTTTCTTGGAACACATCTGGGTCTTAAACCCTTTTATTTCAGTGTTTTCCAACCTGTGATAGGGAAACCACTGACACTAGAATCACTTCAAGATTCTTGTTAAAATGTGGTCTTCCCAGGCCCTACTCCAAACCTAATGAGTCAGAATTGTGGGATGGGACCCGGAAATCAGTATTTAAAACAAACTTCCCTGGAGAGTGGAAAATCACGAATGTTTCCAACCTGGTGGCTGATGACACAGAGATGAAACAGGTGGCTTACATGTACAAGTGTCAATACGACATTGCAAATCGAGGGCAAAATTAACTCCATTATATTAGGTAACTGTCAGAAACTCAGTTTGGTGTTCAGTGACATGGTGGGCATTGTGAAGATCATCAACAGCAGGGATGTCAAAGTTTAGGTCATGGGTTAAGGGTCAAGCCTTTTCCATCAACAAAACAGAGGGCTGCCACATTTCCCTGAGCAAGAATTCCCTGGGTTATGAGACAGCCAGAGCCAAATCTGAGATGAAAGTCTTCTTTCCTACAGAAGGTGATGACTTTAATGAATTCCCAGTCCCTAAGAGGTTCAAGACCCTTTGAAATGGGCAGAAGTTGGTAACCACAGTGACAGAAATTGCTGGATAAGCAAAGGGCCACTGAGTTGCCCTCTCCTTCATACCATGGGATAAATCTCTATCAAGATGGTTCTTTTTGGGCGCCTGGGTGGCTCAGTGGGTTAAACCGCTGCCTTCGGCTCAGGTCATGATCTCAGGGTCCTGGGATCGAGTCCCGCGTCGGGCTCTCCACTCAGCAGGGAGCCTGCTTCCTCCTCTCTCTCTCTCTGCCTGCCTCTCTGCCTACTTGTGATCTCTGTCTGTCAAATAAATAAATAAAATCTTAAAAAAAAAAAAAAAAAAGATGGTTCTTTTTGGGGGCACCTGGGTAGCTCAGTTGTTGAGCAGCTGCCTTAAGCTCGTATATTCAGGTCATGATCCCAGGGTCCTGTGATCGAGCCCCACGTCAGGCTCCCTGCTTGGCAGGAAGCCTGCTTCTCCCTCTCCCACTCCCTCTGCTGTGTTCCCTCTCTCACTGTGTCTCTGTCAAATAAATAAATTTAAAAAAAAAAAAAAAGGTCGTTCTTTTTTAGGGTGCCTAGGTGGCTCAGTTGGTTAAGTGATTGCCTTTGGCTGGGGTCATGATTCTGGAGTCCAGGGGTCGTGTCCTACATCAGTTTCCCTGCTTGGCAGGGAGTCCACTTCTCCCTCTGACCCTCCCCCTTCTCATGCTCTCGATCTCTCATTCTCTCAAATAAAATCTTAAAAAAAAGATGGTTATGGTTCTTTTTTAGATTTCTTTTACCTTTCTTCTCTTAAACTATTTCTCTGCTTTGAGAAGCACAGCTACCTGCCCTTACTAAAATATACCTCAGGCTGAAATTTAGGGCGGGACAGCAGGGTGGCTGATCTTCTGCAGGAAGGTTCCCTGTCAGCTCAACCACACCCTCAGTCCATTCTTTTTTTTTTTTAATATTTTCTTTATTTATTTGACAGAGAGAGACCACAAGTAGGCAGAGAGGCAAGCAGAGAGAGAGAGGGGGAAGCAGGCTCCCCAATGAGCAGAGACCTGAGCAGAAGGCAGAGGCTTTAACCCACTGAGCCACCCAGGTGCCCCACCCTCAGTCCATTCTTAAGGAAACTACACCAGACTGGTGTGTTT
Organism: Mustela nigripes; assembly: GCF_022355385.1. NCBI lineage: Eukaryota > Metazoa > Chordata > Mammalia > Carnivora > Mustelidae > Mustela > Mustela nigripes. The sequence goes on along the minus strand of NC_081562.1, from coordinate 85,326,017 downwards.
CGGCTTTCAGCCTTTGGGGGTTATTTGAGCCACAAACAGTGTTTGGGGAAGAATTAAGCAATCCCCAGGAATCAGCAGATCAGAATAGTCACACAAGTTCATCTTTTTCTAACAATTAGCTTTAAGGTAGCAGAGGCTGGTGTGATTCTAGTTGGTTCTTCTAACCAAACGGACTTTTCACTGTGGACAAGTGAGGCAGGGGTTGCACTGGACCAAAGGCTGAAGCCTGGCCATCCAGCATTCTAAGAAAAATTGTTTCTTTATAAGCATTCCTTTTATTTTGCATTCCATTCTGGATCTGCCTGAAACTGAGAGAGGAGATTCTCCTGCATCAGGTGCTGTGGCAGTGCCCTGCACCCAGGCCAGTGAAAAGAGTCTTGGACCTTTTCTTTCTCTGGGATCCCTGCCCAGCACCTTCCTACAAAGATGACTTAAACAAGGAAAAAAAAAAAAAAAAGAAGAAGAAAAAGAAAGAAAGAAAAGAAATGAAAAAGAAAACACACCAATCCAAGGATTCTGGAATTCCTTCCTCCTCCCATGCCTATCCTCCATCTTCACTGCCTCCTTTGCCCTGTCATACTCAACTGCTTTTGATTTCTGTCTAGGGAGCTGAACAGAGGACTAAAATCTTCATTGCAGCCTGGTTTTAAGTTTTATATAAGAATCTTGCATAGTGGAGTGCATGGGTGGCTCAATCAGTTAAGTATCTGCCTTCCGCTCAGGTCATGATCTCAGGGTCCTGGGATTGAGCCTCAGCAGAGAGCCTGGTTTTCCCTCTCCCTCTGCCTGCCACTCTCCCTGCTTGTGTTCTCTCTTTCTCTGTCAGATAAATGAATAAGGAATGCCTGGGTAGCTCAGTCAGTTAAGAGTTTACTTTTAGCTCAGGTCATGATCCCAGGGTCCTGGGATCAAGTCCCACATCAGAGTCACTGCTCAGTGGGGAGTCTGCTTCTCCCTCTCGCTCTGCCTGCTTTTCCCCCTACTTGTGTTCTCTCTTTCTCCGTCAAATAAATAAATAAAATCTTAAAAAAAAAAAAAAATCTTGCATAGCATTGCTAATGTAAATTACAGTTTTTTTTCTCCCTAGGACACTTATCAAAATATGCAACATTTTTGGTGGGATGAGAAATTGTCCTGTGACTTCTTCCCATTTCCTGAGGCCTGTGGAAATACACCTTTATGTACTTAAAGTTATACAGAAAATAGAATAAAATTAATATCATACTTGAAAAACAATAAAACAAACTCCCTAGGTGATTCTCATTTTACTCAAGGTTGTGACCTACTAAATTAAGGGTTCGAAAGCCAAATAGATATAATAGAAAATAAACATTTGTAAGAAAACACCTGAATTATAGCAACAGAGGGAATTAACTAAAACAGTCTGTATTGATAAGGTTCAGTATTATTCTACCTGAGTTGGGTGCTAGAAACCATTTTTTGATGGCTATATCCACTGATTTATTATAATCTCAAATAATTTGTCTTGGAATAAATAAATGCAGCCTGCTGTTCACTTTTCCCCCCCCAAAGTATTAGCCTATAAGAACAGTTGAATCCAACAAACAATTTCAAACACCTGGTATTCCTCCCTTTATTTTACAAATACTTGAGTACCCAACAGGCACTGTTCTGAGAGTAAAATAGAGTGTGATTTTAAAAAAATACGGTGTAATCAGTGTCAGGAGTAGATCTGTACTTTGGGGACTTAAGAGGAACCTCCTAGGCTTGGGGCTCAAGGAGGGTATCTGGAAGGAAGTGTCATTTCTAGCTGGGAATGGTAGCGAAGGCCAGGGAGGGTCTAAAGCATTTTTAGACAGCAGGGAATATGTCTGAAGAAAGACAAGGGATCAAGAGAGATAAGCTGAGCCTGCCTAAAGATATGAGAAAAAGTTTGTGCAAAGTCCACATGTCAAAGAAAGTATGCATGTAAAATAATGCTTACTGATTAATAATAGCATTAAAACATTTTGAGGATTTATTAGGTGCTAGGTAGTGTTGTTCATACTTGACATATAGGAACTTGTTTTAATGCTCAAAACAAAGCTGTGGAGTAGGTTCTTTTATTCCCAGTTTGCAGATGAGGAAACTGAGACAGAGTACAACTCGCCCAAGATCACATACCTAGTAAGTGGTGTGAGATTTCAACAGCTAGATTCTACTCAATTTTCTATACTCTTAGCTTCTCTGCCTTTTTCTCTCCTCTGTATGTCACTATGTTTGACATCTTATGTAGAACTTTTGATGAGCTAAGGTAGGTGGTGTGATACTAAAGGTGACTAAATTGCCAGTGGTCTCCACAATTAGAAAGAGGCAGAATAAGAGCTTGTAAGTCTTTCTTTTCTTTTGTTATATCATACTATACTTCATTTTATTTAATAAAAGCAAAAATGTATATGCCAACTCATCTTGGGTGAAAAATTATTTGTAGTGAAATAAACTTAATTCGAGGAGTGGAGATAAGAGAGGGTGACACATGTGATTTGGACTCTGTTATGTTATTGATTTATGGGACATATGAAGCTGTTCTTCATGCAGTAGAAATTCTAGGGCTGGAAGTCAAAAAGCTTTGAATATCATCTGGTAAGTGACCTTTGATGACTCAAGAGTGGCTAAGCTCACCCAAAGAGAGAAGAGAAACTGACCCTTCATAATGCCTAGGAACAGAGGTGACCAGCAGAGGGAGAGTGAAATTGAAATTGGTTGGAAAGATAGGAATGGAAACAGGAGAGTTCCAGTTAAAAACAAAACAAAACAAAAAACAAGGGAAATACAGCCTCAAATGAGATACTATTCAATTCAAATGGCAACAGAGAATGATTAAAACTGAGACATAGTCCTTGGGTTTGACAGCAGGAGGTCTTTAGGAGAGGAACATTGGTAGGATGGTAGAAGTAGAACCCAGACCCAAGTGATCAGAGGGATGAATGGAAGATGAGGAAAAGGAAACAATGAACATCTGGAGACTAAGGTTTGTCTGTGAAGGTAGGAGCAAGGTTGAGGTGATAGATTGAGGAGAAAAAAGGATTATTTATTTAATCTATATACATATACAAATTTCAGATGTGTGTACACAAACACACATGTCAGAAATGTGAGCATGAAAGTGCCTGGGTGGCTCAGTAGGTTAAGCATCTGACTATTGATGCGGCTAGGGAAGATCTCAGGGTTGTGAGATGGAGCCCTGCCCTGTCGGGCTCACATGCTGGGTGTGTAGCCTTCTTAAGATTCTCCCTCCCCCTCCATGCCCACCTCTTAAAAAAAAAAGAAAGAAAGAAAGAAAGAAAGAAAGAAAGAAAGCAGGGATGTTTTAGATAGAGACAAAGTCCGAGGTAGAGGTGAAATGGAAGTTTTGTAAAGACAGAAGGGAAAGGTTGGAAGCTCAGGTAGACTGTCATTGACAGTTATTTTTTCCCAGACATAGGTGAAGGGGGAGGGATAGGGGATATATCTAAGTGTGCTTTCTTTTCTTCTCTCTGGAGTGGTAAAGCGTGAATCACTAAGGGTAAATTTCGTAAGCGCCCAGTGAAAGTGGCTCTGATTCTTTGGTGAACAGTTTCCAGAAGTAAAATTGCTTCTCAGAATTATGCAACCTCCTTTTCATTACTCTGGCTCTGTATCATAGTGTTTTTTAAGAACAAAATATCCTTAAAAGGAGATTTTAAAAAGAGACAAGATGTTACTGATGTGATTTTGTCTTGATGCAAACATCTACATGCTTGTTGACCCTTGGGAATTTGATCATTGTTACATTTATTTTTATTTTTATTTTATTTTATTTTATTTTTTTTAAAGATTTTATTTGACAGAGATCACAAGTAGGCAGAGAGGCAGGCAGAGAGAGAGAGAGAAGGAAGCAGACTCCCTGCTGAGCAGAGAGCCCGATGCGGGACTCGATCCCAGGACCCTGAGATCATGACCTGAGCCGAAGGCAGCGGCTTAACCCACTGAGCCACCCGGGCGCCCCATTTTTTTTTAATTTTATTTATTTATTTGAGAGAGAGAGACCATGAGAGGGGAGACGGTCAGAGGAAGAAACAGACTCCCCATGGAGATTGGAGCCTGATGTGGTACTCGGTCCTGGGACTCTGGGATCATGCCCTGAGCCGAAAGCAGTCACCCAACCAACTGAGCCACCCAGGCATCCTATTACAATTTTCTTATTGTCTTGGATACATGTTTCTACAGAGACCTGGCTTAAACTCTTCCAAGAACAGTGGCAATGATAATTCTAACAGACTTCTTAGACTTGCCTAACACAGTGTTGCTGAATAATTGAGTAGTGAGGCTTTTATGTACAGTATTTGAAGTTATTTACTGGTTCCATTTTTTTTTTCATTCCCTTAAGTTTATCTCAAAGTTTGAATAAAATAAAATTGCTAATTCACAGTTCGGAAAAATGATACATACTTTCTCAACAACTAGACTTAAGACTGTTTAATAAGCATTCATTCTGTTGTATTGATAGTGTTTTGGATAAATTTTAAACCTTTATGCAATTTCATTAAAAATAGGTATAAAGTTCCTTCTATTTAGAAAGCAATATATTAGATGCCAAGAGTGTAAAAGGCAAATTAGACCTGTCCTCTGATCTCAAGAATCTTTCTAACAAGTAGAGTTTATAAATTATGGTAAGATAAAGGGACTGACCTATACTGATTGGGAACAGGACTAGGGCAGTTCAGGAAAGGGTTCTTTGAGGAGGTAGTCTTTCCCGGAGTATTGAAAGATGAATAGATTGAGGAAGGGATAACATTCGAGGGAGAGTAAAAAATTATATGGTATATCAAAGAATAGGAACTGGCATAATTTTGGAAATTCTTTTCTCGTGTCAAAATTCTATGGAGTTAGGCTTCTCCCTTTCAGAGAAAGAAGTTACAAATAAAAGGAATGCTAGAGGGCTCCTGGGTGGCTCAGTGGGTTAAGCTCCTGCCTTCCGCTCAGGTTGTGATCTCAGAGTCCTGAGATTGAGCCCCGCATCTAGCTCTTTCCTCAGCAGGAAGCCTGCTTCCCCCTCTCTCTCTGCCTGCCTCTCTGCTTACTTGTAATCTCTGTCTGTCAAATAAATAAATAAATAAATGATCTTTCAAAGTAAATAAATAAATAAAAATAAAAGGAATGCTAGAATGAATCTTGTGATGCTAGATTATGTGTGTGTGTATCCATATATATATACACATACATACCAACACAGAGATATAGAGATGAATATAAAAATATATATGTGTATTATATATGTGAGTTAATATACATACATATATTCCTCGTTCTGTCCCCCAAGACAGGCTAGAAGCAGTGACATCTCAGTACCAGTGAGCACATGTAATGCCCAGATTTGGTTTCTCCAATAAAGGGGATCAGGACTCTTTGGAGAAGTGGTTGATTTCAGGGCCGGGGATGTGCAAATAAAAGACGAGTTTAGAACATCTTATAGGGCTAAAAAGTAAGAATGTGCATTTAAAAAAAAAAAGTAGTGGCACGTTGAATGGACACTAGAGCCAAGCTGAAAGTGCTCCAAGTGACCAAAGCTGGGAACAATTTGAGCAACAAAATAAAATTAGCCAGGGAATAAAACAATCCAAGAATTGTTATAACTCAGAAAATAAAATAAATATCCACAGGTCTATCCTAATATAAATAAATGACTGAATAAATAAACAAGAGGGAAAGGACAATTTTTCCTTATAGAAGAATTCCAATTAATAAATGCAAAAGAAATGAGGGCAATAGAAAATCCCCTTTAAAACATCATAATAATTGCTGAAGGCAAGATCAGCCCATGAATGCTAAAATTAGAGAGTAAACGTTTAAGAAGGAATAGGATTAAAGTATCTCCCCCCCAATATTTGTGAATTCTAAAGGTAAGCATAGTAACTTTACAAAGGTGAAACCTGGCAGACAGCACCTTAATGCATCCAGTAACAAGATGCCAACATCATGTGCCTTTTGACAGGATATACTGAGGAAGAAGGCACATCAGCTCTGTAGTAGTCTCCCCAAAATTCTGTAACTTCAGTCTAGTCTGAGAAAGCATCAGATTTTAAAAAGGAAAAACTTTTTTTTTTTTTTTTTTTTTTTTTGGAGTGTTGCCAGATGTCCCAGGCTCATTTGGTATCTGCCCTGCCCCAGCTCTGGAATCAACTACTTGTTCAAGGAGTATAGGTTCTTACTACTGGGGGAACAAAGAAACCCGAATTGAGGGTCGTTCTACATAATACCTAAACAGTACTCTTCAAAAGTATCCTGCTCATGAAAGGCAAGGAAAAACCAAGGAGCTGTCATAGAGATTGGAATAGACTTAAGACATGACCATTAAATGTTGTGTAGAATCCTGGAACAGAAAGAAGGAAACACTTTAGTGGAAAGTCTTTTTTTTTTTTTTTTTTAAGATTTTATTTATTTATGTGACAGAGAGATCACAGAGAGGCAGGCAGAGAGAGAGAGAAGCAGGCTCTGCGCTGAGCAGAGAGCGCGATGCGGGACTCGATCCCAGGACCCTGAGATCATGACCTGAGCCGAAGGCAGAGGCTTAACCAACTAAGCCACCCAGGTGCCCCTTTAGTGGAAAGTTTTAATTTTGATAGTTGTGCTGTAGTAATACAAGATAAAGCTATGTGAACGTTACATGGGAACTTTCGTACTATCTTTGCAACTTGTGTATATCTAAAAATTATAAATAAGTTAAAAAGAACTAGTAACTGTCAAAAGCTTTTCCAAGTGTGTGAATTTAGTCACTGTTTTTATTTAAAAAAATAAATAAAATAAAATACATATATATATGGGGCCCCTGTGTGGCTCAGTGGGTTAAAGCTTCTGCCTTCGGCTCAGGTCATGATCCCAGGGTCCTTGGATGGAGCCCCACATTGGGCTCTTTGCTCAGCAGGATGCCTGCTTCCTCCTCTCTCTCTGTCTCTGCCTGCCTCTCTGCCTACTTGTGATCTCTGTCAAATAAATAAATAAAATCTTTAAAAAAATTTTTAAATATATATATATATGGCCTCAGAAATAAATGTAGGGGTGTCTGGGTGGCTGGCTTAGTTGGTTAAGCATCTGACGCTTGACTCGGTTCTTGATTTCAGGGTCATGAATTCAAACCCCATATTGGGCTCCATGCAGGGTGTGGAGCCTACTTAGGAAGGAAGGAAGGAGAAAGAGAAAGAAAAAGAAATGTAGTTTATATTCTGAAAATACATTATGTGGGAACATATTTCATGTGCTTTTGTTTAAAGTTTCCCTTTGCACCTTGAAGTTCTTTTGGGTTGGTTTTTTCCTTTTAATTTAGTTGCTCCCTGACATTCAAATCACAAAGAATTTTTGATTAAAAAAGAAAAGAGGGACGCCTGGGTGGCTCAGTTGGTTAAGCGGTTGCCTTCGGCTCAGGTCATGATCCCAGCGTCCTGGGATCAAGTCCCACATCCGGCTCCTTGCTTGGCGGGGAGCCTGTTTCTCCCTCTGCCTTCTGCCACTCTGCCTGCCTGTGCTCGCTCGCTCACTCTCTCTCTCTCTCTCTCTCTGGCAAATAAATAAATAAAAAATCTTTAAAAAAAAATTGAAACACTACAATATGTTTCTAAAATACATTTTCTTTTAACAAGTGAGTTTATACTTTGTTCTATTTTTTTTGAGGCTGTGTTCAGGCAACCTCTTACACAATTAACTATCTCCTGGGAGTGGGGGGTAGTAGAGAGGGAGAGGGAGAGAGAAAGATATGATGAGATTAGGAGATTATATTTATAAGAACAGGATTGTATTAGTGGCAGCTCATTTGCTTTCTTCCAAGCATGAATTCTGCACGACAATTTGCTTAGTTAGGTTAAGTCTGTAAATGAATTTATTATAAAGTGGGTTTCCTGGAGCAGCTATAGGCTTCACCCTCAGCAGTAGCTCAGGGAAGCAGATACCTGGGACCAAATTCCCCAGTGAGTCATCGCCCAACCCTTACACTTTAAAGAACCTTTGTTTAAAGGATTTTTATCTCCAGGCTACCACTCAGCCATAGGACCTTTAGCTATCCTACCTCAAGCTATCAAGTGTGATAAAAGAACTTTGAACTGGGAATTAGAACTCTGGCTCTCATACTAACTAGCTGGTGAGTTGGGGAAAATTATTGGACCTTTATGTGGCTCAGTTCTCTTGCTGTAAAAAGGGGGACTTGGTTACTTGATTCCTAAGGTTCCCTCTTGATGTTAAAATCTGTCCTATGTATCTAAAACTGAAGGTATTTTCCTTCTTAGAAAACAGTTATCTTTTATCCCATTATTGTTTGTTAAACCACTGTCCTTGTAATCTCTGAGGCTAAAAATCTTAGTTATTTGTGTTTTACCCATTTCCTTTAACTCTTGCACACAATTGACAACCAGTCCAGCAATTCCTCCATCACAACTGAAGTGGCAGTAGAATACATTTGGCCTAAGAGGTTGGGTTTTGGAGTCTGAATACTAACTTCTGCCTGAGCCATGTATTAACTATGGGACCTCTGCCAAATTACTTAACCTCAATGGACCAGTTTTTTGTTTGTTTGTTTTTGACTAGAAATAACACTAACTCCAGGTTGTAGTAAGGATTAAATGGGTTAGTAAGTGTCCACTAAGTGACAGTGCTTTTTATTATTAGTACGTAGTAATGCAATGGGTTGGATCTTAAAGTCAAATGGGCCTCTGGAAAAAAAAATGTTAAAAGATTTTGCAGCCCAAATTGAATACCTCCTTCTAGATAGGTCTTTCCAGTACATGCTTTTCTTATTTATTTATTTATTTAGAGAGAAGGAAGGAAGATGGGGAGGGACGGAGGGGTGGGATAGAGAGAACCTTATCTTAAACAGGCTCCACACCCAGCACGAATCAAGTGTTGGGCACGATCTCACAACCCCAAGATCATGACCTGAGCTGAAATCAAGAGTTGGACACTTAAGTGACCGAACCACCCAGGCACCACCATCCCCCTTTTTACCCCTCTCACTCCTAACAAGATTTCTAGAATTAACAAAATTGTTCTAAAGTCCGAGAATGGGATTTCCATCTATGAGAGTGTGGGTATGTAAGGAGAGCTATCACACCTTTAATTCAAGCCCACAAAAATAAAAATATTGATAATGGAGAGTATTTCGGGTAGGCCCAACATAACTCTAAGTTTCACCGAAAGAACCAATTGTTATCTTTGATGCTGACCATTCTGAAAAGATCTGTGCTACTATACTCTTACCTAGAGATAGTTTGTATGTGTTTGCAGCTAGGTGGTTCAAAAATTTTGCTACCCAATTTTCTACTGTAGCTAAAATGATGGTTTTAATCATTTTTCATTACTAGTAGTGGAAGGAATATTGACTTTGGAAATCAAAGAGAATATGGATTTGAATCCCAGATCTGCTACTTTATAACTAAGAGATCATTGTAAAGTTATTTACTATCTCTGAATTTTAGTTTTTCATCATATATATAAGACAATAAAGCCAATCTTATAAAGTGGTTCAGAGAATTAAGTGAGATATGTACTTTGTATAAGTAGAAGTTACAATCTGTTCATTTCTTTCCAAAAGTCTGACCTTTTTTTCAAGATTTTTTTACTTATTTATTTATTTGACAGACAGAGATCACAAGCAGGCAGAGAGGGAGGCAGAGAGAAAAGAGAAGGAAGCAGGCTCCCTGCTGAGCAGAGAACCTAATGCAGGACTGGATCCCAGGACCCTGAGATTAAGACCTGAGCCGAAGGCAGAGGCTTAACCCACTGAGCCACCCAGGCGCCCAAGAGTCTGATTTGTAATCTTAGCCTTGAATCCTGTAGTGCATCACTAGGATTTTTTTTTTTTGGTGGATGTATATATTTCAACACATGTAAAGCAAAACTCATCGTTCTCCCACTTCTTCCTATATTTACTGTCTCTAGTAAGACATCAACATCTAAGGGTGCCTGGGTGGTTCAGTGGTTTAAAGCCTCTGCCTTCGGCTCAGGTCATGATCCCAGGGTCCTGGGATCAAGCCCCATATCAGGCTCTCTGCTCAGCAGGAAGCCTGCTTCCTCCTCTCTCTCTCTGCCTGCCTCTCTGCCTACTTGTGATCTCTGTCTGTCAAATAAATAAATAAAATATTTTTAAAGAAAAAAAAAGACATCAACATCTAATCATTTAAGTTTAATAACGCTGGTGTGGATTTCTTCTCTACCCCTAAAACCATTTTATTCTAAGAATTGTCAGTTCTGGGGCGCCTGGGTGGCTCAGTGGGTTAAAGCCTCTGCCTTAAGCTCAGGTCATGATCCCAGGGTCCTGGGATCGAGCCCCGCGATGGGCTCTCTGCTCTGCGGGGAGCCTGCTTCCTCCTCTCTCTGCCTGCCTCTCTGCCTACTTGTTATCTCTGTCTGTCAAATAAATAAAATCTTTGTGGGAGGCCTGGGTGGCTCAGTTGGTTAAGCGGCTGCCTTCAGCTCAGGTCATGATCCCAGCGTCCTGGGATCGAGTCCCACATTGGGCTCCTTGCTTGGCAGGGAGCCTGCTTCTCCCTCTGCCTCTGCCTGCCACTCTGTCTGCCTGTGCTTGCTCTCGCTTCTCTCTCTATGACAAATAAATAAAATAAAAAATCTTTAAAAAAAATAAATAAATAAATAAAAATAAATAAATAAAATCTTTGTGATCTCTGTCAAAAAAAAAAAAAAAAGAATTGTCAGTTCTCTTTCCCACCTTACTATTCCCCCCATCCTAATGTAAACCTCGATTACATTGACAGTTTTAGTATCTTTTTTTTTTTTTAAGATACTAAAAAGGGGGAGGGAGCAGGCTGCCCAATGAGCAGAGAGCCCGATGCAGGGCTTGATCCCAGGACCCAGAGATCATGACCTGAGCTGAAGGTAGAGGCTTAACCTACTGAGCCACCCAGGTGCTCCCAGAATCAGCTTTTAAAACATGTTTCCCATTATGTTACTTCCTTTTTCAGAAACTTGCTGTGTTCCACCATAGAGACTCTGCATGATCCACCCTAAAACTCTTATCTTAGAGATGTGGGTGTGGGGCGCAGGGAAATTATTTTTTTGATTTGCCATGAAGGTCCCCTGTGCTAGGGAGTGGCGTGTTAAGACTAGTCCTTATCTCTGCTCACTCACAGATTAGTTCTTTCTACCATTGGAATATGGCCCCAACTCCTTAACATGGTTTCCAAGGCTCTTCCCATTCTAGCCCCATTATTTCCCTATCTTATCTTCAACTACCCATGTTCCTACAGTCAACTACTTTGAAGTGTTCTATGCTATTTCAACTCCCTGACAGTGTAATGCTATTCTCTCTACCTGGGATATACTTTCCTCTTCCTGCCCTCAGTTGATGAAATTCTATCCATCTGTAAGTCCCAAGTCAATCTGATGTCTCTTCCCTTCCCTTCCATCAAGCCAGAAAATCAGATCCCCTACTCCTAGATCTCGCATTACCTCTAACCACATTCAGCTTTGTGCTATGATTATTTGTGTATATGTCAGCAAGCCAACAGATTTTTTATAAAGATTTTATTATTTGAGAGAGAGAGAGAGAGAGAGAGAGCATGAACAGGGAGAGGAGCAGAGAGAGAGGGAGAAGCACACTCCCTGCTGAGCAGGGAACCCGCCCCCAGTCAATAGATTTTACTCTATTTGGGCCAGGCCATCTCCCTATATCTTATAGAAAGTAGCTAGTTACTCATTAACCCGATACCAGAGTCTATCAAAAATCGTATTCTGATTCTTACCTTTATCTGTTTTGTGGGGTGCTAATCACATTGTTAAGAAATTAACAATATTGCTTCTGTAAAGGGAAGTATGGTCAGGGTGTGAGCTATCTCATTCCTTGAATATAAAGCATGCTTACCCTAGCCATATACCAAGATAGATATTCTAACTTTTCTTGGATTTCTGGCCGAGATTAATTAAAACCATGGAATTAGACTTGGGAATTAAACTCCTTTTTTTTTTTTTTTTAAAGGTACACTCAGTCCCTCAAATAATGATTTTTCCTTTTAATAAATAAATTTGAGAACATATCTTTTATATTTTTTCCTTTGATCCAGAATTGATTGCTGTAGAAGCACTGCCGTTTATATCCACATCTGCATCGGAAGCACAGTTGTACCAAACAGTGTCTTAAAGTGTTGTTCGGTATTTCCTAAACTTGGCCCAAAGGGTCATTATTGTAGTTTTACATGACTAGGTTTAGCTGAACTGTTTGTTGCTTTTGTGTCTTTCTCTCATTAGAATAAGGGCTGACAATGTTTGGTGAATCAGATACAAACTGGAAAACAGGTAGACAAATAAATATATATTATTTGTACATTCAAGTTTATTTCAAAGAACATACATAGAGGGACCTCTGGGCGGCTCAATTGGTTGAGCATCTATCTGACTTTTGATTTTGGCTCAGGTAGTGATCTCAGGCTCATGAGATTGAGCCCCAAACTGGGCTTTGGACTCAGCATGGAGTCTGCTTGAGATTTTTCTCCCTGTCTCACTCCCTGCTTTCATGTCCTCTCTTTCTCAAATAAATAAAATAATTTTTTAAAAATGTGTAAAATTAAGATTATTTTATCTAGGAAAATAGATATTATTAAAACCAACACTTGTGACTTATTCTGTGTCAGGGTCTTTTCTTCTTTATCTTATTTATTCCTCATAAGGGTATTATGAAGGAATTTCTTTTGTTATGGATGAGAAATCTAAGTTTTAGGAATGGCGCAAACTCCCACTTAGATGCATCTATCTCTAATGTCAGACCTCCTTACCATGAGAGGCTTCTATGTTACCTTCCAATATGGGGACTAACAAGTAAACAAAAACAATAAAATTAGCATTATTTTCAGACAATGCTTGAATTGGAAGAACAAGTACTACAGGTGGGAAAGTGGTGTGGACTTTTAAGGTGGCTGATTACTTAGTTCACATCACAGGACTTTTAGTGTGAAATGGCAGCCCAAGCTGATTGGTCAAGCACACCGTGTTCCATTGTTGTCAAGGTTGTTAGAAGCAGTACCTGATGAACCGTGCACTCTGTCAGATCAGTTATGTTTTGTGGTAGTCAAGAGACCGGTGAGTAGTAGTTTTCACTCTTCAAATAAGGAAACTATTGGCTCATTTCTAATCTTACCTCTTCTGGACAAAGGTTGGAACTCCTTTGGTAATTACTAGGGCAAAAACTCCTTTGGTAATTTCTGGGACAAAAACAACCTAGATTAATGGGTAGAGACTGGATGATTTCAGGAGCATGGCTTTATGTATTCTTTGACTCTAAGGGATTTTAGAAAAGAATTTCAGAATAGGGGTTTTGTCCTCTGAATTTAAAGTACATTATACTGGGATGCCTGCGTGGCTCAGTCAGTTAAGCATCTGCCTTTGTTCAGGTTATGATCCCAGGTTCCTGGGATTGAGCCCTGCGTCAGGCTTCCTGCTCAGCAGAGTCTGCTTCTCTCTCCCTCCCTCTGCCCCCCACCCCCACTCATACTCCCCCACCTCAAATGAATAAATTTAAAAATCTTTTAAAAAAATAAAGTGCATTATACTTCCCCCAGTTGTTAAGATGGTTAAAATGTAAAAATAATAAGAATTCTAACAAAAGCCAATTCTAATATATTATACTTAAAATGTTCTTAATCCTATTAAAATGTACTTAGTATTTAAAGCATATCATCTCCTTAAATCCATATCAAAACACCTATAATGGTAGGTATTATTCTCCTTTTTAAGCAGAAGAAACTAAAACTGAAAAGATTATACTGTTCATTCAGGTGAAAAAAAGTTATGATTTCAAGTAAAATCTATCTTGACTTAAAGCCCTTGCTCTTTATATGATACCATGAGGTATACCCAGCTCTCTCTCCAAACCAAGTGGTCAGTGCCTCAGAGTTTGGGGGGAGAGAGCAGCCAGAAGAAACTTGGATGTAGGTAGAACCTAATTTGGACCTGAATCTACAGAGATGCCAGTTGTACTTCCCCTGGGATGTAACTCAGAAGAGTGAAATATTTCACTCCAAATGTGACTTTGGAACAGACTTAAGTTCAGGGAAAGGCCAACTGATGTTTGCACAGTGAGGTCAGTCATAAAATGATGGAACTGGAAGAGACCTTAGAGATCATCTGGTCTAACCTTCTCATTTTATAGGAAACTACAACCCAGATATTGAGTCATTTGACCAAGGTTATAGTTTTTGAGAGAACCAGTAGAGGAGTGTGGTTCTGGTGGTCTGGGGCTTTCTATTCTCTCAAGGCTCACTACTGCCAGTCCTTGGATGCTAGAGAATCCTATTCTGTGTCTAATATTCTGACTTTCTTTATTGCATAGGTATTTCAGTATCTGTAGACAAGATGGAATCAGCTCCATTTAATAGACGGCAGTGGACTTCAGTATCATTGAGGGTAACAGCCAAAGAACTTTCCCTTGTCAACAAGAACAAGTCATCGGCTATTGTAGAAATATTCTCCAAGTAAGTGCTGATCCTGGTCCAAAAGGACCATCTGTCTTGAGCAAACATTACCACCTGTCAGGGAAATCAGTAAAGGAAGTACATGGTGTAAAATGGCCTTATTGAGCACATTCTGAAATTTAAGCATCATACAAGGCACTGTGGAGAAGGATGATAATAATCAGGAGACACATTCTCTATCCTGGAATTTTTTTTTTTAGTTGCGAAAAGAAAAAGTTACAAACACAAAAGGTAATTATAAAACACATAGCTCTTAAGCAAAGTGTCAGCAAATCCAAAATGAATGGGAGTAGGGACCAGAACAGAGTAAGGAAGAGAAAGTGACACTCATGGGCAGAAGCAAGTGAGGAAGGTTCTCCAGTTGAGATGAGTTCTGAGGCAAGTTTTGATTTAGTTGAAGGGAGTGTTAGGCATACTCTGTATCTGCATTATCCAATATAATAGCCACTACATATATGCCTATTTAAATTTAAATTAGTTAAATTTGAATTCAGTTCATCAGCTGTACTAACCACATTCCAGTGTAGCTGGTGGCTACCATATTGGAGATCACGGAAACATTTCCCCATTGCATAACATTCTGCTGAACAGTGCAAACTGTGTGGCCAAATTGTGGCCTGCTGGCTGCCCATTTTAGTAAATAAAGGTTTATTGGAACATGGCCATATCCATTTGTGCATTGTCTATGGCTGCTTCCATGCTACAGGAGCAAAGTTGCAGCAGAGACCAGAGACCATATGGCCTCAAAGTCTAGAATATTTATTATCTGATCCTTTAAGAAAAAGTTTGCTGACCCCCCCCCCCCGCTTGGGCCATGAGTTCTTTGATATGAGGGTCCCTTTCCTGCTGATTTTATATGCCTAGCACGTGTATGGCAATGTACAGCACGGTGACTGGAACAGAGTAGGCACCCAACAGATGTAGAAGGGATAGGATATGTAAATAATATTCCAGGGATGGCAAACACATTGACTTTACTGAAACAGAGGAGGAGCTTAGGACAGGTGGTAGGTTTACCTCACGAGTAGAGTTTGTTAATTAATAGGAAGCTCTTACACATTTAAGGGAAAAAAGATGGTCAAGATTTGAAGAAAATGATTCTGGGAGCTCTATCTAGCATACAGCTAAATACCAGTAGGAGGTTTCTGTAATCTACAATGTCACCTTTTCTTCAGTTAACAAATGCATCACGCACTTGCTCTGTGGAAAACATTGCCCTTCCAAGCTCTTGACCTTGGTTGCTGCTTAAGGTAGAGTGAAGGTGGAGGGAGACTGCATGGTCCTTTTACCTTCCACTTTATTCATTTTGTATTACTATAATTTTATAACACATGTATTGTTCATATCAAAACAAGAAAATCAATGAAGATATTTCAGATAGAGATATGGAAAGCTCTTAAGATTTAATCCCTGACCTCGAGGAAATTAATAGTATAGGTTAGGATAATTTATATAGTAGATGAAGTCCCCTAACTTCCTTCATCTTCTCACATGGGGTGCCTGTTAATAATATGGTGTTCCAATTATCTGTTGTCGCATAAGGAAAAAAAATCCCCCAAATTTAATGGCTTGAAATATGAACACTTATTTTGCTTGTGAATCTCCAGTTTGGGTAGGGCTTGCCTCTGCTTCCCTTGGCATTGGCCAGGGTGGCTCAACGATGGGCTGAAAATTATCTAAAGGCTCATCACTCACAAGGCGGGTTGTTGCTGCCAGTCCACTGGGATCTCAGCTAGAGCCCTGGTCAGAATACCTACACATGGCTTTTCCATGTGGCTGCTTGGCTTAGTTAGCTAGGTTCCCAGGGCAAGCATCCAGAGGTAGAGGGAGCGAGGAAACAAAGGAAGAAGGGAGCCAGGGTCAGGGGTTGTGTGGCCTTTTATGACCTAGCCTCAGATGTTACACAGGATTACTGTTGCCACATTGTCCTCATTAGAAGCCAGCCCCTAAGGCTGGCCCATTTTCGGAGGGAGGGGACTTTGACTGTACTTTTTTTTTTGCTTTTAAGATTTTATTTCTTCATTTGAAAGGGAGAGTGAGAGAGAGCACAAGCAGGGGGAGAGGCAGAGGGAGAGGGAGAAGCAGACTCTCCGCCAAGCTGGGAGCTGGACGTGAGGCTCCATCCCAGCAGCCAGAAGTCACGACCTGAGGGGAAGGCAAACACTTAACCAACTGACCCACCTAGGCGCCCCTGGCTGTACTTTTTAATGGAGGGATGTGAAAGGTTTTTTTTGGACATGTTTTAAAAACCATCCTATATGGCTTTCCTGGCCCCTCCCCTAAAGATTCAGAGTCCATGTTACAACAATGCAAGATGCTATTTTAGAAATAATTTCTTCTTTTCTAGAGAAGTCCATCCAGCGATCTGGGGCATTATCAAATATTTTATACAGGTAGTGCTCTGGTCTTACTTAGCAGGGTCTAGCAACCCAAGATTCCAAAAGAAGTTTGATAAATACCCACACTTATTCACAGTAACAAGGAGCAGTTATGTAGGTGACTAACACTAAGAAATTTCATAGGCACATTTCAGCCTTAACCATCTAGCAGCATATCAGCTTTACATTCAGGTGCGTCTTTAATCTGACCACTGCTCAGCACCTGCACAGCCCTAATGCTGAGTCCAAGCTACCTCCGTCTCCCCTTAGTTTTCTGCAGTAGCTCCCTGAATGGCCTCACTATTTCCACTTTTGCTGTTATACAGCCAATTATCCACACTACAGACAAGGTGACCTTCAAGACCATAAAACAGATCACATCCATCGTTTTTCGAAACTCTCTAGTGGCTGTCCTAATGGATGATAAAAGGAAAGTCCTTGCACTAATCTAACTGGAAAAAAAAAAAGATTCTGATTCCATGTGTCTGGGATGGGGCCTAGGAATTTGTGTTTTCAGCAAGTATCTCAGGTGAATTTTATCTTCAGGGATGTGTAGTTTACCTTCCGTTGAAGAGACAGACTTGTGAACTCGCAGCGGTGAGCTTGAACATAAAACAGAATGAATATGGTTTCTGCTTGGTTCCAACAGAGGATCGTGGAAACCTTGAATAAAGGAAGTAGGAAGGCAAGAAGTCTGACATGGAGAAATATAAAAGGGAGAAGCGACTGGTACAGGTCAGGTTATCCAGGTGATAGAAGGCCTTGGATGCCATCCTAAGTTTGGGATTTAGTTAGATGAACAATGGGAACAGTTGAAGGTTTTCATGCAGAGAATGACATGATCAGACTTGTATTTTAGAAGGATGTTTCTGGCAACAGTATAAAAGGTAGACTGGCAAGGTGAGAGATTGATAGCATAGAGAAGAGCAGTAAGGCTCTCTCAAGAACCCAAGTGAAAGCTCTTGAGGGCGGAGGGCAGCAGGGATGGAAAGGAAGACAAGGAATTGAGACTTTGTTGAGATGTGATTAATGGGACTTGGAAACTCCCTCTTTTGCAGAAAGACTTCTTCACATTCTTACCCTTTTCACCCTGGCTAGCCCCACCTCTTTGTAGCTGAACTTGGCTTTCCCTCCTCTTGCATTCTGTCTCAGAGTTGTGGCCGCCTACTCTTTCTGCACATGCTTCCCTGAAATATCCTGGGGCCAGGAGTCAAGGTTGCCGCTCTCCTACATCTCTCCTACCGGTTCCCATCCATTGTGTTTCACTCCTTGTTCTGAAGCTCTGAACCTGCGCTTTGAGGCTTACATCTAACTGGACTCTTTTTATCCTCCCCCTCATTGCAGTGGTGTGCCAGCTGCCTGGCCAAGCTCCTCACCTTTACTGGGGACACTAGCTTCCAGCTTCATTCTCTTCTCAGTGTCTCTCAGCGAAAATGCTGTGGGCATTTTCCATGAGGCAGACCTTCCTTCTGCAGGATGGTCATCATCTTGCCTTTCTCCAAATGCTAATAGTGCCCCTTGACATTGTGGCATCCAAGAAAAGGGGAGGGGAGGGAAACCCCGGTAAGATTCCCTCACACATTTTCAAAAGTCCCCCAGGGCCAGTAGGGCCCCCAGTGAAGAATCACTGGTCCACTGAACCTGTTTCCTACTCTGGATTCTTAACTTCTTGATCTTCCCTATTTCTTCAACCTGCACATTGTCTGTCAGGGCCTTTTATCCAGTCCCAGCCTTATCATCACGCAGAATCCATCTTTGGAATGTACACTGGGAATGCCCTCTCTGATTGCAGCCTCCTGTCCTAATACTGTTCCACTCTTTTATTCCCACTGATGCTGCTCTTGGGCCAAAACAGGACCCTCAGGCCCTGGATTTCGATCTCCTTCCTGGTTTCACTTCCTTTCCTGCCTAGGAAAGGTACAGTTGGTCGCTTCAGTGCAACTCGCACGCCTTCCTCAGATCCCTTCCCACCACTTTCTTCTGTCATCCACCCCCTGCCCGGGCCAGTTCTCAAGATAGAGGAATCACGTCTTGTAGCACTGATGAGAGTTAGGAAGTTGGAAAAAGCAGTTCATCTTCGGGGCCTTCTTAATCTTGCAGAGAGAAAGCAAAAAGCAATCTTAGAGGTCACCTTTTTTTTTGGAGGTCACCTTTTCATAGCATAGCAGGGTGACTGTCTTTTCTCCCTGAAGGTTATAAGGGCAAAGGACAGCTGTGCAAAACTGTAAGCCCCAAACCCATTAACAGAATCAGTGTGCCAGGCACCCTGCTAGATTCTTAATAGAAACAGATACTATTTCTAATCCTAACAAAAACTGTATGAGGGAGGGATCTTAGGCCTGTTTCATAGCTGAGAACACAGTGAGCGTACAGTAATTGGATTTGTTTCTATCTAGTATTTTTCATCTGATTCGCATATTCTAATGTACTAAACAGGTTTTGAGGAATGAACAGAATTGTATTTGGTAGGCTGAGAGGACGGTGATGACATTGCAGAGAACCACAGGACATATAAGGCACAGAAGTACTACAGGGTGACAGGGTGTGATGTGTACTTAGGACAGTAAAGATTAGAGACTCGGCCTGGACTTCTTTTCCATCTCACGCTCAGCAGAGACTCTGAATCGACATTGCTGATACTGCTTATGGCTTTTAGAGTTCACTCACCATAGGTTCCCAAAGCAGATTGCCAGACTAGGTTCCACAAAGCAACTACTTACCTGGTGACCTGATTTTCCCTTATTTTCAAACACCCCCAATTATGGGGTTTAGAATTCATAAATCCTCCACAAGACTACTTAAGAGACTGTAGGAAACCTTGGGAGGTTTCTGATCAGTAATTAATGTAAAAGTGGTATTTGGGGGAAACTTAATCTGGCTAATGTTTATAGAATTAGCTGGGCTTTACTTTCTCATTTTTAGCACATTTTACATTTATTTGTACAGAAGTTTTTCTAGCATCAGAGCTTGTATCTTATGAGTCCTCTGTAGCTCCAGACTTGTTTCTTTTACTGAACCTCTATACTATATTTGAGGTAAGAAAGATCCTATTAATGAGTCCATTCAAGCGGCTAGCTTTGGTTTTACTCACCGTTGACTTCAGCATGACATAATCCTTTGCTTGATTAAAATGTTACTCTTTTGGTGGAATTTGGTTTCTTGGCAGCAGATTCCTCTTTGACTCATATTTTTGGAGGTAAAGGGAATCTAGCTCAGTGGTTTCCAACCTATCTTAATTGAGTTCTTCAGAGGAACCTCAGGGGCCAGTTCTGGGACAACGGGAAGATGTGAAGGGCTGAGCCTGAGACCTTCCACACCAGCCATCCTGCTTTGATCTCTTTCATATGTTAGGTTCTGAAGATATCATTTGAAGAGAGAATTCTGCAGTGAAAAGAGTTTTAAAATCCCTGATCTGGCTAACCTTTGCCTCATTCCTCTCACAGACAAGAAACTTGATATCCAGCAATTAGGATGCAGTACACACCCCAAGATAGTGGCAAAGCTGAATAGAGCCCATAGATCCCTGCCCCCCATCAGCCTCCCCTCATGTCACAGTTCCTCCCGCTCTTGTGATAACTTTCCCCATAACATCGTCTGAAGAAAGAACATGCTTTATATTTAGTCTTCTCTGACTGTTCTTCCTTCATTAAGAAAAAATTGACCCCCACATCTCTCTGGCTAACTTCCTCTCCCCCACGCGCACACACACCCCCACCACCATTTTTGCTTCTCTGTAATATTTTAGTGGTGAAATAGTTCCAGAGGAAAATACATTGCCTAAAACTTGGGAGTTTCCATTATCCTTTGCTCTATTTGAGGGCATACAAGCAAGAGTCATAGCTCAGGAACTCTATTCTGGCCTTAGAAAAGTTCGAGGCACTGTTATTACTGCCAAGATAATTTTAGCGTCCTCCATCAGCTGCCTGCCCCACAGCTGAGCATTAATGAGCAGTTGCAAGATTAAATTCTGTGTGTGAAGAAGAGGAGACTGGAGGACAATCTGGAGAGGGAAGAGGGATGAGATTTTAATTATAGAAATGTCACTGCAAATATTTTTTACCTCAAACTTGGGTCTTCACAATGCCTTTCCCCTCCCCAGCCCCACAACATCAGCAACCTTCAGGTTTTATCATCAGAATAATGCTAGTTGCTCTGAGTTCCTTTGAGGAAAGTCTGAGGCCTGAATCCTAGTCTCACACTGAATTCAGCAGTATGTCAACTAAGCCTTTCTTAGCATCCTGAGAGTGCAAAATGGAAAAAACCCCAAGGCAATGACTTGGAGGAAAGCAGAGGTATGCAGCCTTTCCTACCTGTGTATCTACTATTTAGCAATAGCTCAGAAATGAGGGGTGGGGAGATTGGAGAGGGAGTTTTAAAACATAATTCAAGACAGCCACCAGCATATATACCTGTGTCTTGCAGATGGCCTCAGTGCTAAAAGAACAGGATTGAAGATGAAAACTATTCTGGGCTTCTTACTTTAAATCTATGTTTCTGTTAAGACAGTAAAGGGAAGGGAACCTTTGAGCTTATTTACTCAACTAACCACAGTAAATACTTTGCCTTGGAGAACAATTGACTGAAAATAAACCTGTCTGCTAATTGGCTCTGCCTCTCATAGATAGTATTATTGCTGTAGTATATACTGTAGATGATTACCCAGGGGGGTGTGGAAACAAGATTCAAGGCCAATTGTAAGTTCCTTTCCTTCTGTAATCCACTTTTCCCCTTGCATTTCCATTTTTAGAGACTGTCAAACAGATATATTAGTGCAAGTGGGGAAAATATATGTACAGGAACATTCATCAAAGTGCTATTTGTAATGGTAAAAACTGGAAACAACCCAAATGCGCGTTAAAGGGTATGGGTGAATTAATTATATTTATAATGGAAGAGGACTGCCAGGGTTCCCTGAGCCTTCTGTCCTTGTAGCCTTTGTCTCGCATGACTTCTCAGCACTTTGTCCTTCCTACATTTTTCCTTCTCTTGGCTTCTCTGGCAGTTTCCTTGTTTTCTACCACCTCTCTGTCTTTCCCTTGTCATTCTCTCTTATCACCTCTTTCTTCTTTTCTGAATTCTAAATGTTAGAGTCTCTAGGACCTCTTCTCGCACTACACACTCTTTGTAGATTATATCATTCATATACTCCCATGGCTTTACCATCTGTGGACAGACAATTCCTAAATTTATATTGCTAGCTCAGATCTCTCTTCTGAGCTCTAGACACATGTATCTAATCACTGCTACCACCAAATAGCTAACACTGAACTCCTTATCTCCCCCCTCCCCAAATTTGCTCCTCCTCCAGAATTCCCCATCTTAATAAACAGTGATTCCATTGACTCAGCTGCCAGAAACGGGGGAATCGTTCTTAACTGCATCTACGCCCTCCCTCATGGCCAATCCTGTTGATTCCACCTCTGAAATACATCTCAAGTCTATTCACTCTCTCTTCAAGACCACCAACCTGGATCATAGCCAGCATCACCTCCCACTAATGCCACATCCTTTCTCAGCCCCTCCAGTCAATTTTCCAGACAGTCTCTGGAGCACTATTTTATTTTAGGCTACTTTTTAACTTTTTAAATTATCAGTTTCAGAGGAGGAACTTAGTGATTCATCAGTTGCATATAACACCCAGTGTTCATTACATCAAATCCCCTCCTTAATGCTCATCACCCTATTATCCCTCCCCCCTACCCCCTGCCTCCAGCAACACTCAGTTTGTTTCCTATGATTAAGAGTCTCTATGGTTTACGGTTTACCCCCATCTCAATTTTCATCTTATTTTATTTTTTCTTCCCATCCCTTATGTTCATCTGTTTTGTTTCTTAAATTCAACATATCAGTGAAATCATATGGTATTTGTCTTTCTTTAATTGACTTATTTCAGTTATTTAGTTCCATCCACATTGTTGCAAACGGCAAGATTTCATTCTTTTTTATGGCTGAGAAATATTCCATTGTGTATGTATACTACATCTTCTTTATCTACTCGTCTGTGGATGGATATCTGGGCTCTTTCCATAGTTTGGCTATTGTGGACATTGCTGCTATACACATTGGGATCCATGTGCCTCTTTGAATCACTATGTTTGTATCCTTTGGATAAATCCCTCGTAGTGTAGGGTAGCAGGGTAGTGAACTGTAGAGTAGCTCTATTTTTAATTTTTTGAGGAACCTCCACACTGTTTTCCACCAACAGTGTAAGAGGGTTCCCTTTTCTCTGTATCCTTGCCAACATTTGTTGTTTCCTGACTTATTAATTTTAGCCATTCTGACTGGTGTGAAGTGGTATCTCATTGTGGTTTTGATTTGTATTTCCTTGATGCTGAGTAATGGGGAGCATTTTTTCATGTGTCTGTTGGCCATTTGTACGTCTTCCTTGGAGAAATGTCAGTTTATGTCTTCTACCAATTTCTTGACAGGATATTTTGTTTCTTGGGTGTTGAGTTTGATAAGTTCTTTATAGATTTTGGATACTAGCTCTTTACCTGATAAGACATTTGCAAATATCATCTCCCATTTGTTAAGTTGCCTTTTACTTTTGTTAACTATTTCCTTTGCTGTGCAGAAGCTTTTTATCTTGATGAAGTCCAAATAGTTCATTTTCGTTTTTGTTTCTCTTGCTTTGGAGATGTGTCTAACAAGAAGTTGCTGTGACTGAGGTCATAGAGGTTGCTGCCTGTGTTCTCCTCTAGGATTTTTATGGATTCCTGTCTCATGTTTAGGTCTTTAAGTCATTTTGAGTTTATTTTTATGGAGCATACTTTAAAAAACATGAATTGGATCAGCGCCT
This sequence comes from Mustela nigripes, assembly GCF_022355385.1. Lineage (NCBI taxonomy): Eukaryota > Metazoa > Chordata > Mammalia > Carnivora > Mustelidae > Mustela > Mustela nigripes. The sequence goes on along the minus strand of NC_081562.1, from coordinate 85,302,417 downwards.
GTTCCTTGTACCTAGGGTGATGTTCAAAACGCTCACCATGGCCCACAAAGACTCTGCCTCCCCACACCATTTCTTGCCCTCTCCCCTTCTCACTGTGCTCCAGCAACACTGGAGTTCTTTGTGTGACTTATACACCTGACACTTTCTTGCCTCGGGGCCTTTGCATGTGCTAGTTTTCTGCCTGGAATGCTTCTCCCACCACACCCAACCCCAACCCGGGCCTTGTTTTGCCTGGTTAACTCCTCTGGTCAAACTTCAGATCTCAGTCTAAAGGTCATTTTTTTCAACAAGACTTTCCTTCATACATGCAACACACACGCGCACACACACCACCCACTGCCTTCTCAATTTGGTTCTTTTGTTAGGTTGTTTCATAATACTGTGTTCTTTTTCTTTGAAGGATTTATTGTTATATGTGTGTGTGTATATATATGTGTATGTGTGTGTGTGTGTATATTCATGTGCTTGTGTGTTTAACCTGTAAGCTGTCTGAGAGCAGGAACTGTATCTCTTTGGGTTATTTCTTTTTTTTTTTTTTTTTTTTTTTAAGATTTTATTTATTTATTTGACAGAGAGAGATCACAAGCAGGTAGAGAGGCAGGCAGAGAGAGAGGAGGAAGCAGGCTCCCGGCTGAGCAGAGAGCCTGATGCGGGGCTTCATCCCAGGACCCTGAGATCATGACCTGAGCCGAAGGCAGCGGCTTAACCTACTGAGCCACCCAGGCGCCCCTCTTTGGGTTATTTCTTTTCCTACTTTTCTCTAGTGCTTGGAACATATTGCTTAAATGAAAATTCAGCTGTTCTGAAATGGAGAAAGGGAGATGCCAAATAGTATGTACAGGGCTGCCTGGGTGGCTCATTCAGTTGAGTGTTGGACTCTTGGTTTTGGGTCAGGTCACGATCTCGGGGTCCGTCCCGGGTTTGAGCCCTGCGCTGGGTTCCATGCTTAGCAGGGCATCTGCTTGAGGTTCTTTCCCTCTTCCCCTGCCTCCCCTCACAGTAAATAAATCTCAAAAGAAAAAGAATAGTATGTGTGATATTATCCCACATTTGTTCTTTTTTTAAAAAATATGTATTTTGGATGCTAATCCCTTATCAGATATATGATTCACAAATATTTTCTTTCATTCCATGGATTGCCATTTCATTCTATTGATGATTTCCTTTGAAGCACAGACTTTGTTACAGTTCAGTTTGTCTACTTTTTCTTTTATTGCCTCTGCTTTTATTCCAAGAAATCATTGCCAAAGTCAATCTCATGAAGCTTGGTCCCTATTTTCTTCTAAGAGTAATTTTATAGTTTTAGTTCTTACACTTAGTGTAAGTCTTGAGTCCATTTGACTTAATTTTATATGTGGTGTTAGGTAAGGGTCCAACTTCTATTGTTTTTGCCCATGGATATCCAGATTTCCCAGTATCACTTGTTGAAAAGACTGTCCTTTCCCTGTTAGATGGTCTTAGCACCTTTGTTGAGAAGCCTTGGACTACATATGTGAGGGTTTATTTCCAGGCTGTATTCCATTCCATTGATCTATATGTCTGTCTTTATGCCAATATCACACCGTTTTGTTGTTGTTTTTTAATTGTGGTAAAATGTATATAACACGTAATTTATCATTTTAACCACCTTTAAGTATATAATTCAGTGCATTAAGAACATTCACATTGTTGTGCAGCCATCAGCACCATCCCTTTTTCTTTTATATAGCTGCATAGTATTCTAAACAGGAACAGGTTGTATTTTCTTTACCAGTCCTCTGCTAATTGACATTCAGCTTGTTTTCAGTATTTTGTTGTTACAATTAATGCTATGACAAATAGTCTAACATAAAAGTCATTTTTGCTTTTGTGAATATATCTATAGGACAAATTCTGAAACAAAATTGATGAATCACAGCACTTGTAATTTTGTGATTTTTGTAAAATTGACAAAATGCCTTCCATAAAGGTTTTATTAATTTACCCTCAGTATTTAGCTTTTTAAAAAAAATTTTGTTTATTTGCTAGAGAGAGAGAGAGCACAAGCAGGGGGAGCAGCAGGCAGAGGGAGAAAAAGACTCCCCACTGAGCGAGGAGCCTGATGGGGAACTCAGTCTCAGGAACCTGGGATCATGACCTGAGCTGAAGGCAGATGCCTAACCAACTGAGCCACCCAGGTATCCCAGTATATTAGCTTTTTTTTAAAAGAAATCTTTTCCTACTTCATAGGTGAAGAATTTTAGTGTAGTTGGAATTTTCTTTTTGAAATTGAACATCCTTTTTGTTTAAGAACCATTTGATATCCTTTTTTGTGAACTGTAGATTTGTATCTGGGCCCATTTTTCTACTAAGTTGTTTGTGGTTTTCTTATTGATTTGTAAGGGTTCTTTTTAATATATGAAAATTAGTCATCAGTCTGTAATATAAGTTGCCAGGTATCTTTCCAGCTTGTCACTTGCCCATTATCTTCCATAACCTATTTTGGCCAATGAAATACCAGAGATTTTTGGAAGCCTTTCATCCTACTTTGTTAGAAAGCTCTGGTCAGTTGCGGAGTAATTCCCAGCCTGGTGAATGAGATGCTTATTAATATCTGATTGTTAAAATTCAAACAGTGTCAGAACTGGAAGAGACCTCAGAAATCTTCTCACATAGTTATTTAATTTTATAGATGAGGCCCAAGTAAATGGAGTGATTTAACCCAGGTTTTATAGCAGCAGGTAAGCATATATATATATAGAGAGAGAGAGAGGGAGAGAAACCTTTGACTATATTTGAATTATTATGTGCCACAACCAGGGCATTTTTCTGGTCCTCATTTTGAACGAGTTATTCTGCGGAACACACACTAAGAGAGTTCTGAACTTACGAAGGTATTTTTGAATTGAAAGTTGTTTTTGACAGAGATAAGGGCCTTTCCCCATTCTGCTTTTTATCTTTTTCTCTTACTTCCTTTTCCTTCTCCAAATGTCTTGTGAATTCAGAAATTCTACCTTAAGACAGAGAACAAGTGGGCCTTTTCTAAGGTGTGTTGATGCTGAATTGTAGGCATGTAAGCTCAAGGGAGTCACGGGGTGGGGATTCTCTGGGTAATAGCCCTTTCCATGTTTGACTTGGAGGCCCTGAGGAAGCCAAGTGAGGTGGTTCTGGGTGGTCTGGGGATTTGCTGCAGCCTAGACCCCCCAGCCCATCTTTGTCTTCAAAAGGAGAAAACCTAATCATCCCTGAAAAGTCCTGGGACTTTAGTTGTTTCTCAGAGATCTTCTGGTCCAAGTAATAAAGATGATTAAAGTAATAATAAAATTAAAATAGTTAAACCATACATGCCTGTTTATCAAATCTAAGACGCCATCCCCTGTAGCCTGGCCACTATTTTATGCATCACCAAGAAAAAATACTACTAATTAAAAGGACCGATGCTTTCTTAGCACATAAACTTTTCTCACGTATCACCCTTATACATACCTAAAACAGTAATTTTTCTTTCAATACCAAATTATAGTATAATTTCTTTAAAGACATTTAAGCAACATTTAAAACATGTGCAATACCATCAAATACATTGAGCTAAAGTAACAATACTAAAAGCTTAGATTAAATTCACACATGACCAGGAAGTATAAATACCTCTGCATCATTTGGCAAGAATTAGAAGATCTGAGAGGCATTAGTGTGGGGGAAATGTGCATCCTCGGGTCAATGCAGTGTTCTATCCTTTGACTAATTCCAAAGCCTTATTACACGTGTGATCTCAGTCTTCACAGCAACATGGAAAGTAGATCTATAAAGCCATTTTCTAGGTAAGGAAGCTGAGACTTGCCAGAGATCACAGTTAATGAGTGATTAAAGTAGGACTTAAACCCCAGACTTTCTGCTCTACTTAGTCATTTGCCGGCATTTGACCTCCTCGCGTTGGATCTGTTAGACCAGACTAGATGACTGGAACAGTGCCAGAAGTGAGGGCCACTCTGATTTTGTGTTTCTTCTGATAGAGTTGATTAAAGACACTTGCTAGCAGAAGTAGATAGGCAGAAGTCATTTCATAAAAGATTTAAAAAGTAAAAATATAATTTAATTGAGGACATTCTCTTTCTCCCCCTTTTCTCTGAAGGTACCAGAAAGCGGCTGAAGAAGCAAACATGGAAAAGAGGAGAAGTGTAAGTACTGAGAAGCCCCGGGGCCTGTGGAGCTTCCCGAATGGAGCCTGGGTGGCCGAGCCACCTGCAGCCTCTGTGGGGCTTGGGCTCCATGTCAGCTGAGCAGGGCCTGAGGCCAGCTGGTCTGAACATGTGCCACTTAACGGGAGAATGTGGCTCGGGTGCATGGAATCTTATTTTTCCACTGAAATTCTCCTTTTGAACCCTTTTTTTTTCTTCCCTGAGTTGAGTGAAAGATAGAAGACCAAGTGCTTTGCCTGAGGTTAGGAAAACGACTTACTACTTCTGCTCACATTAGAATACAGGGTCCCTCGGCTTCAGCCCTTGTTACAAATTACACCACCAGAATTTCTATATTTCTGCATTTAAATGGTAGCAGCTGTGCAGCTGTTGTCGTCCTCTGGGTTCTTTGTTTAAAGCACACTTCTTGACCCACTCTAGTTAGCAAATTTCTCAGCTGCAGGATCCATCAAAGGCAAAAACCTCAGAACAAGCTCTCTGCTTGTAACCATTCTGTGCTCTCCCTGCTGGCTAGCCTCCGGCTGGGCTGGAGCATGTATTTCTTTTGAAATCTTACTTGGTTTAGTCTTATGAGGGAAAAACCTCACATATTTGGGTAAGAATTCTTTAATTTGACTGGCATTGCAAAAAATATCCTCCTGGCAGTTTTTAGTATCCAACCTATTTAAATTAGTATGTAACGTGCCCCTGTCAATTTGTTCTCTCTAAGGGGGTAATGCTGACCATGACTTTGGCTTAATTTTACTATAATTAAAAATTGGATCCCTCTGGTGCACTGTAAGCAAAAGCTACCATCATTTCACTCAACTGTTGATTTCTTTTCTTTCCTCCTCCTCTCTCCTGCCTGTTACTTTTCCTCTCCCTCCTTTCCTTCTTCCTTCTTCCCTTTCATTTATTCATTTAGCGAGTATTCACAAATCACCTACAACATGCCAAGCACTGTTTTAGGCATGCATACAGACCACATGACAACCATCATGGAGTTTTACATGATAGTGGGAGAGATGAACAATAAAGAATTTGTGGTGATTAGTGCTAAGAAACAACGCAAAGCAGGTAAGAGGGATAGAATGTAGGCTGGTTCAGGAAAGCCTCTGATGAGGGGACATTGGAGCAGAGATCTGAGGATATGAACCGGGGAGAAGAATGATTCGGGTGGCAAAGAATATATGCAAATGCCCCGAAGCAGGAACATTCTCAATGTGTTTGAGGAGTAGGAAAACGAGTCTTAGAGAGCCACTATAAAGACCTGGGCTTTAACTCTGATTACATGGGGCCTTTGGAGGGTTTGTATGCAAAGGAGTGATTTGATCTGACTTAAATTAAAAAAGAGGAGGGACTGCCTGGGTAGCTCCGTCAGTTAAGCATCTGCCTTCAGCTCAGGTCATGATCCCAGGGTCCTAGGATCATCTTGCACCAGACACCTTGCTCAGTGGGGAGCCTGCTTCTCCCTCTGCCTGCCACTCCCCCTGCTGTGCTCTCTCACTCTCTGACAAATAAATAAGATTTAAAAAAAAAAAGAGAGAGGAGAAAGAGACTATAGGAATATTGGCAGAAGCATGGAGACAAATTATAAGACAATTTCAGTGATTTAGGCAAGAGAGGATAACAGATTGGACTGGAGTGGTAGCTCTATAGATAATGAAAAGTAGTTAGGATTTATACTGAAAGAGAAAGAGAAGGATCATGCATGGCAACAGTGGCTTGGGCTCAAACACCTGGAAAAATATTATTAATAGAAATGGAGAAGACTATAGTAAAAGCAGGTTTAGAGACTGGAAGATGGTAGCAGCTCAATTTGGGGATTGTTAAATAGGAAATTCCTTAAAGACATCCAAGTAGAGATGTTATGTAAGAACTTGTATATATAAATCTGCAACCAAAAGAGATGAAGGCTGAAGATAAGATGTGAGTGTATCAAAGGATCAGTCGTATTTAAAGACATGAGATGTATGCGATCACTTAGGGAGTGAATAGAGACAGAAGAGAAGAGGTCTGAAGATGGATCTCAGGAGCACCTTGATGTTTCAAAGTTAGAGAGATAAGGAGGAAACAGCAAAAGAGATGGGGCAAGAGCAACTGGTGAAAAGCAGTAGAAACTAGAGAATGGATGCCAGAAGCCAAGTGAAGAAAAGGCTTCTTAAAGGAGAATTATTAGCAGACACACAGAGGAGCTGGGAACTGACCATTGGATTTGGCAACATGAAGGTCATTGGTCACTTTGTGCTCTTTGGGAGTGATGGGATAAAGGCCTGACTGGAGTAGGTTCTAGACAGTATAGATAGATTTCTGTGAGTGTAGACAAACATTTACGGGGCATCTCATAGGTGCCAGATGCTGAAGACACAAAGAGGAATAAGATGCAGTCCTTGCCTTCAAGGGACTGTCTAGTTTGGAAAGTAGAGTTTATAATCCCAGAGCAATAAGTACCATGTTAGAGAAATACTCATGGTGGTGGGGGAGAATTTAGGAGGAACTCATAACCTGGACTGTGCCATGTAAGGAAGACTTCCCAGAAGTGGTGCCTGTCTAAACCCAAGGGACAGATAGGAATTAACTAAGCACAAGGGGCAAAGAAGTGGCAGAGGAAGTGACACATGCACAGCATGGAGACATGAGGACAGGACATTTGGCATTTGAAAAGATAATTGTCACATTCACCAAGATGGAGGACTCAGGAAAAGAAACAGATCAAAGGGTGAGGGGTAAAGAGAGGAGAAGGGAAACTTCGGGCTTAGACAAGGATGAGTTTAAGATGCCTATAGAATTCCCTGGTGGAATTCTAGGTAAGGAGATATCTGGCTAGAGTTATAGGGTAGGAGTCACTGGTGGGTAAAACCAGAAGGTAGATGACATCATCTGCAGGGAATAGGTAAGTGAAAAAAGAGGACCTAAGATGGAACGTTCAGGGACCCCAGCAAGTGGTGGGTTGGGGGAGGAAAGGGAACAGAGGAAGAGAAACCTGTAAAGACGACTGAGGAGTGGCCAGAGAAATGGGAAGAAATCCAGACAAAAAAAAGTGAGGGTATCTCACAGTAACCATGAAAGGATGGGGTTATTAAAAGGGGGAATGGTCAGTAATGTCAAATGTTATAAAAAGATCAAATAAAATAAAGCAGAAGTGTCCATTGCATTTGGCAGTGATGTAAACATATAATTAAGGAATAAAAAATAAACATATGAAGAAATGCTTAGGGGTGCCTGGGTGGCTCAGTGAGTTAAGCCTCTGCCTTCGACTCAGGTCATGATCCCAGGGTCTTGGGATCAAGCCCGCATCGGGCTCTCTGCTCAGCGGGGAGCCTGCCTGCCCCAACCCCACCACCTGCCTCTCTGCCTACTTGTGATCTCTATCTGTCAAATAAATAACTAAAATCTTTTTTTTTTTAATAACTAAAATCTTAAAAGAAGAAAAAATGCTTAGTCTCACTAATAAAAAAAAATGTAAATTAAAGTAACCATGAGATGTAAGGTTGTAATCTAAACAGTTGGCAAAATTTTTTTTTATCAGCTAATATTCAGTATGTGAGGAAATAAGAATGCTCATACACTGGTAGTGATAGTACAGTAACCATACTCTACTGTTCTGTATCTTGCTTTTAAACACATAATGTGCTTTTTTATATCTTCCCATATAAATATATATATTTATAATACCTAAAAAATATATATAGTATATAGAAATGGAGGGGGTTGAGAACATATGTGCCACACTGTTGGCAATGGGTATCTTGATGGGAAAGGGTAGGGAAGTCAAATAAGGAAAATGAGAGTACATAGCCAAGGCATGTATACATTCCTATATTGATTGTGACTTTTCTCCCCCCCCCCCCAGTAAGTTTTTTTATTACTTTATTTTCTTTCAGACTGAGAGTGATTAGGTGGGGAGAGGGGGGCGTGGTGAAGGTCAGAGGGAACAGGAGAGAGAGAATTGAAGCAGGCTCCATGTCCATCTCAGGGCCTGACTTGATCCCACAACCTTGAGATCATGACCCGGAACCAAAATCAGGAGTCGGATGATTAACGGACTGAGCCACCCAGGTACCCCTCTTACTACTTTTGTAGTTGAGAAAATAGTAAGTTAAAAATAAGTAAAATGAAAATGTTAAAGAGGTCATGGGTAATCTTGACTGGAGCAACTTCAGAAGTGTTTGGGTGGTAGAGGAAGCAGGAGCGGAGAGAGCACACAAGTGCAAACAGCAAATACAGACAGTGCTTTCAAAATCCTTAACTTTAAAAATGCAAGAGACAGCAGTCACTAGAGGAACATAGAAAGCTGAGGAAGTGTTACTTTTTTTTAAGAAACTTTTTATTTTGAAATATTTTCAGATTTACAGTAGAGTTCTTAAGATAGTACAGAGAGTTCCCATATATCTCCACCTACCTCCCCCTAATGTTAACATCTTGCATAACTCTCAAACATTTATCGAAACTAAGAAATTAACTAATGCAATGCTATTAACTAAACTATGGAATTTATTCAGATGCACCAGTTTTTCCACTAATGACAGAGGGTTGCTTTTAAGATCCACCAGAAGCCTGAATTTTCTCCTGAAAACAGGGACAAATATCCATATGCATTTATAGAAGTGACTGACCAGATGAAATACTTATATTCTGCCATGGAAAGCAAGTTAGAGAAACATTCAGAAGCAACTGGGTACATTTATTCCTTCAGTAGACAGTGGGATCAGGTTACATGATAGCCTAGTTTTCCAGAAATTTACTTTTTCCTTTTTCTTCCTCTTCCACTTACATCTAGGAAACACAAACATAGACCATTAATAGTGCCATCAGTTATATTTTCAGGTTCCTTTCAAACATGTAATATGCCGCTTCTTGAAATCTGTAAAGTTGGGCACTCATCTCCATTATGACTGGCTACCACTTTTCTGAGAAGCTCTCAGCTTAAGAATTTCTTCCCTTTCGGGACGCCTGGGTGGCTCAGTTGGTTGGGCAGCTGCCTTCGGCTCAGGTCATGATCCCAGCGTCCTGGGATCGAGTCCCACATCGGGCTCTTGCTCGGCGGGGAGCCTGCTTCTCCCTCTGCCTCTGCCTGCCATTCTGTCTGCCTGTGCTCGCTCTCTCCCCCCTCTCTCTGATAAATAAATAAAATCTTTAAAAAAAAAAAAAAAAAAAAGAATTTCTTCCCTTTCTTGGGGGCTGTATGTCCCGGTAGTCTGTGTTTGCAGCTGCACTGCTGTCTTCTACCCAACATCCTCAGCTTTTAAGATGAAGCTACCCCTGGCAAGAGTTCAGCACTAAAGTTTATTTGACCCAGCCTCTTCATTTGAATAGTGGAATAACAGAGACCCAAAGAGAGGAGATGACTTACTTCACAGTCATACATCTCAGATGGGCAGTGCTGGGACACATCCCAATTCCAAGTCAAATGCTCCAGCAGAAAATGCATTGTGTTGCATTTCCAGGTTGTATCTAATCTGGATTCAGGAAGCCAGTTATGGTCCAGGGGCAAATCTACCAAGGTTCCCAGCCTTGCTGGGTAGAATGAACAGCGTGCTGGATGTCACACTTGAGAAAGGAGGCTATCGTCATGTAGTAACCCATAGGACCTTTGAAAACTTGCAGCCTCCATGGCTTCCCACTGCCTCTTCTAGGAAAATATTTGGGGAAAAGTTAAAACCAACTGGAATTTTGCCTTACTGTGTGCCCCACACCCCCACTCTGGAACAGTGGAGACTAGATAGAGAATAGAAAGAACAGTAAGAGACTGTAATCCAAGTACAGGACTTGGGAGTCAACTGGATACTGTGGTTGATCATTATAAGGTGTGGCTGGAGGAGTAGGAAGGACCACCCACTAGATCTTAATTGTCACCACTTACTGGGCACCTATTTATGTCCAATACTACACTACATGCTTTAATATAGACACATCTGTTCTCCACAATAGCCCAGTATGGTAGGTTCCAGAAATTAAACTTGCCCAAGGTCACTTGTCTGGGTGGGGCTGGAATAGACTTAGTAACACGTGTTCTTTGGAGAACGTGGAAGTGTGTTATAATCCCTTCTCCAGTGGTATCCCAGGCCATCTCAATACAACGCTCTTGCCATTGTGCAGTCCAGACTGCTTTCAGCTATTGCTTTTATTCTGTATCTTCTTGCTTCTTTTCCTTCCCCAGAAGGACTGGAGTCACTGCTTCTTCCCCGTTTTTGCTCTCCTCGGGTCCTAAAGACTGGCATCCTGGTATTGCCTGGGTATGCTGCCAGAAGGGATTTTTAGGGTGTGGGGCCTTTCATGCTCTCAGACTGCACAGCCTCTTTTGTCCCCACTTAAAGACTTCTGAATGTGTACCCTTAAGAACTCCTTTTAATAAAAGAGCACACTTACTCCTTGTTACAATGCCCCCAAGGGATGTCCTCCACCCAGGCCCTTTTTGGGACACTGTCTATACCCTATTCCGTAGATCCCTCTCTTCCTGGTCATCCCAAGTAAAGTAGAAGTGGTCATTTTTGAGCTGCTTATAGTAACATCAAAGCGTTCTAATATTCTGTCGATTTTTGTGATAGGATGATGATGTATAGTTCTATTTTATATTCATTTGTGTTACATAATGAATACAGATGCCCATAATCCACATCTGTTAACATCCTGATGTCTTTTCTTCCAGACTACTTTTCTATGCTTATAAATATACATTTATATTATAAAATAGGATTATGTGGTCTTAAAAATTTTTTTTTTAAGATTTTATTTATTTGTCAGAGAAAGAGCACAAGCAGGGGGAGCAGCAAGCAGAGAGAGAAACAGACACCTGCTGAGCAGGGAGTCCAACTCAGGGCTTGATCCTGGGACCCTAGGATGATGACCTGAGCTGAAGATAGGTGCTTAACCAACGGAGCCACCCAGGCGTCCTTGTGGTCTTAAAATTTGCTTTTTTCCACTCAAAAGTATCTTTATGAGCATCTTTCCATGTCAGTAAATATACTTGGATCACATGATTGCTGAGAAAAGTAGAGTCTAGTTACCAAGGCAAAATGCCACTTAGAGTGGCAGGGCTCCTGTTTGGTCTGGACATGGGCCCGGCAGGTGCAGCTGGAGACCCAGATGACTCATCCATTGTGTTGCAGGAGGTAACATCCAGCAAAGCATGCTACAGGCGATAAGGCAGCACCAGCATCCAGTTTAATTCTTTTCCAACAAGAAGACTCTTCACACTTTCTGTATTTCTAATCCATTCATTCTTCCACCAGTGAATCATCTTGTCAGTAAAGATTTAAACACTAAAATCAAGCAGTTTTCCTCTGTAAGTTTTTTTTTTCAGACCTGGGTACTATTTGATGAAGCAGTTCCTGCAGTGTCTTCAGGAGAGTAATAGGGTGAGAGATTTAATTCCCAATATAGCTGCTAATCCTGTTTAATTCCCGGAAGTCTTTCAGTCCTAGGTGGTTTGTCCTTTCTTTCTTAGTTGAAAGACCGGTGAGTCACAGACCACAGGAACAGAGGGCACAAAGGTACTGGAGTTCGTGGCTTATTGGGAGGTAGTGCTGCTCTGTTTATTTATAGGAACGCTTTCAGAGTATGGGACATTGGATTTTACTTCGTCAAGCATGTTTCCTCTGTTATCCTGGTACAGCCCTGGCAGTTTCAAGGTTGTTTGCAATCTTACATGTATCAATTAATTCCATTTTGACCCAGGTGAAAGTGACCTCTCTCAGATGTGTAAGTGTGTGTCTTTCAATCCAGAAAGTGAGTGGTAGTGTTTTCATATGCAGCTTGGATATTTGTCTACCAGAGGATCTGTGAAACAGTAAATTTTCTGACAACTGAGAATTTACACATGGACAGACATAGAGAGAAGAGCAGAGGGGGAAAAAAGAGGATTAGGTTCTTTTTTTTTTTTTTTTTTTTTTTTAATTTTTTTTTTAAAGATTTTATTTATTTATTTGACAGAGAAATCACAAGTAGATGGAGAGGCAGACAGAGAGAGAGAGAGGGAAGCAGGCTCCCCGCTGAGCAGAGAGCCCGATGCGGGACTCGATCCCAGGACCCTGAGATCACGACCTGAGCCGAAGGCAGCGGCTTAACCCACTGAGCCACCCAGGTGCCCGAGGATTAGGTTCTTATGTAAAAATAAAATTTGTTCTATGCGTGTAGATTATGTCAGATATGATGAAATACCATTTATGCAAATACATGTAAAAGTTTGGTGAGTTCTCTCAATTTCTACCAATACTTTCAATCCTTGATGATACTATCCACAATTACAGTACTATATAGTTTCAGTTATACTGCGCCTTTGTCATATTTAAAAGAAAGAAAACCCCAGCAGGATTCCCCATGTAATTTTGTGACATGCAATGATGAACTTGTATTAATGTATATCTGCGGGGTTTAAAGTGTCCAGTATTTTGCTTCCTCTTTCTTGTTTTCCTTATTAATCTTTGGATAAAAATCCCTTGTTTCCCATGTAACTATCATTAGATTTGGGTTCTCCTTTCTTCTCATTTTGTCCTTATAAGGCTATCCTGTTTTATCACTTCCTGCTTCAGCTCCTGACTTTTTCTCTCTTCCCCTCTCCGTCTCCCGTCTCCCAGGCTGGATGCTTTCTCCATGTGGCAGGGCTGTAACTGTTCACAGCTGTCTGAAACGCCAGTGGACCAGGAGCTGCTTAGAGTTCTAACTTTCATTTTACAAAGAACAACATGTTTGAATGTTTCACCAGGCAAGTTATAACTGGCACTGACTTCTTGTTCTTCTAGAACACTGAAAATCTTCCCCAGCACTGCAGGAGGGGAATCCTGACTGTGTTAAAGAAGAAGTGGGAGAACCCAGCCCAGGGCACAGAGTCTCACACAGACGCCCTGCGGGACGGCAGCGCCGAGGTCAGACACGGAGGCAGCGGTCCTGCCGGTGACTTGTCTAGAAGCTCTGCCTCTGAGGCCGAAGCTGACCAGGAAGGAAGAGCCCACCCCAGACCTAGACTTGGATCTCCTCCTGAAGCCCTTACTCAGTGTCTGTATCCCCGCACTGAGGCCAGTGAGCGTCTTAAAGACCACTCGAAAGAAAGTAAAAAAATGGAAAATTGTCTAGGAGAATCCAGGCATGAAGTAGGAAAACCTGAAATCAATGAAAACACAGAAGCCTCAAACAAAATAGAGAAATACAATGTTCCGCTGAACAGGCTTAAGATGATGTTTGAGAAGGGTGAACCAGCTCCCACCAAGGTAAGGACTGGGCCGGTGGCAGGCTTGAGAAAGTCAATTCACGTGATTTAAACAAAGCTGTTTTTCTGATCTAGACAGTTCGATTGATTCAGAATTAAATGAATTAATGAAAAGTCTCGAATTATTTACGTAGATGCTAAGGTTTGCCAATCTTTGACCCAGTTTCAAGTGAAACTTACACACTGGGATTCAGGTTAATATCTAGAAACAAAGAGTTTGATGCCGATTGAATCTTGTGTTTTTGTACGCGTGCCCTTTTAATTTGTCTTCCTGTGCCTTTTGTCATTTGTAGCTTTGGGGGGTGGAATTACTGCTGAATATCTCTCCGCGTGGACACAGCTGCAGGCTGAGTGTTAAGGCCAGAGTTTAACATTAAGACTGAGGCTCAGTTGTCTCTTTGCTAGCTGCCTCCTTCTCTTCTCAACTTCCTCATCTGTGCCTCCCAACAAATGTTTTCTATCAGCTAAAATCCTCTCCCAGGAAAAATCAATGAGGATAGCCAGACTAGCTGTAGCCTTCAGGAGTTTTGACTTGCAAATGCACAGGGTTGCATTTTCCTACAACTGCTAATGAAATTTGAGCCTTCATGTGGATTACAGACCGGGTACCCAGAGGGAATTACTTAACTAGAAAATGAGTTACATATGCGGGTGACTTATAACACAATCCAGGGACTGCAGAACTGGTAAATTTTTCCAGTTTTCTCATACTTTCCTGCATATCTGGCTTTGTACTTGGGGATGGTTTGTTACAACAGTCATTATAATGAAATAAACAGATCTGACAGGAAGCAAAGCCCTCATTTTCTCTAGATTCCATCTAGATGGGAAAGCTGAAATTTTTTAAGCTAAATATTTGGCCCAAATCCCTACATGTGTGAAGTAATGGTATAAAACCTGCTTTCTGAGACAAAAAACTCTCTAACTCATCCTCTAATCTTCAGTTTTGTTTGACGTGACTTCGTTTCTCTCTTCCCATGACTTGCAATGCCTGTAGCTTTCCTGCCTAGGAAAGTTCTTGGGAGTTTAAAGGATTGTCTACTTTGAGGATATAGTAAGAATTTTTAAAGGGTTGCAAACCTAGAACCCTTTCCTGTGCATGAGTTTTAGCTCTATTTTAACATTAAAACCAGTTGGCAAAAGATGGAGCCACAAAGTGGTTTTATGACTTTCCTTAAAACTCTCATCCCTCTCAATTTTTAGTCCTCTAGGCCTGCCAACTCCCTCTTTCTCCTTTATGGTCTTAATAAAATAAATAAATAAATAAATAAATTTTAAATTTAAATGGGAAGAAGAATTTTAAGTGGAAGGAAAAAAATGTCAGAACTCCTAAATAGAGAGGAAGGGGTTTTGTTGTGACTCAAAGCACCATTGTAAGCCTCCTCCTCAGAGACCCTGTTAGGGGCAGGACGGCTGATGTCATGCCAGAACACACAATGTCGATTCAGTGCAAAAGCCTGGTGCGTGTCGAAACTGGCCTAAGGTAGGAAATGACTGGGATTGCAGCAAACAAAAATGCTGATTATGTGTAAGGATCTGGTGAGAGACTTTTTTCTCATAAATGTCTGGTGAAAGATGGGTCAGAACAAGCCTATCACTTTGTGGCTGGTCAGAATAGAGAAAGACTCCTCATGTAAGAAAAGATCCTTCTAGATTTCTACTAGCACAGAGCAGGTAACTTGATTGTTAATGGTATAGGAAGATGGGGGCGTGGAGGGAGCGTGTCTTAAGATTGACCTGGGCTTTCTTAGGTGCCCTTTAAAACTTCCTGATTAGGGGACCTGGGTGGCTCAGTGGGTTAAGCCGCTGCCTTCGGCTCAGGTCATGATCTCAGGGTCCTGGGATCGAGTCCCGCATCAGGCTCTCTGCTCAGCGGGGAGCCTGCTTCCTTCTCTCTCTCTCTCTGCCTGCCTGTCTGCCTACTTGTGATCTCTCTCTGTCAAATAAATAAATAAAATCTTTAAAAAAAAAAAAAAAACTTCCTGATTAAACAGTCATTTGCCACTTAATGGACTTCTTAGTAAAAGAGATCTGCCCTTGGTTTTATAGCTATTTCTAAATAAGCATCCTTATCCACGTTAGACCCATGGGTAGTTTACTTTAAAAAGTATTGTCTAATATTTTCAAAAAATGTTTAAAAAGAAGTTTTGTCTACTTTAGCCTAAGGAATGACTCATTAGTTTGAAACTATGTTATGGCTATTATTAATATAATTTCAGCTTTAATATGGATAAGGCTTTAATCGGTAAGTTACATAATTGGCTCTTTGGAAGAAAGCTCTGAGAAATATGGTAGGGACACTAGAAATCTCTTTAGGAGTAAGAGTCTGTAAGAGAGAATGTGTACCTCAGAGCTAACAAATGAGTACCTCCGTGAGATAAGTAAGTAAATACGGTAGGTACAAATTGTGTGACTCTTTGGTTCCTGGTTCCGTAATTAAATTTTAGAGAACTGGACTGAATCTCAACTAACTGGGCAGGGTCAGGGAGCACATAGATAATGGAAATAATGTTCTAATGTTGTGTCCTCCTAAATCTTTTTCTCAGTTATTTACAGGAAACAAAGTTAATTGGCTTGAGTTCCACTTTTCTTAGTCTCTCTTGTTCCCTTTTGCCTGAGCTGGTTCTGTTCTTGTCCACTTTTCTTCCTGGTCTCTGCCCTCCTGTTTTTTTCTCTCTCCTTGTGAAATCTCATCTCTTTCCTTGACTCCAAGAGGTGAATCCCCAAACTAGATTCTAATCCTTAGTTCTTAACCCAAGCTTCAGCCTCATATTTCTGGTTGCCTGCCAAATCAGACATCTCTCCTTGAATATCCCTTAGGCAGCCACATTCAAAAAGGCTAAAAAAGAATCCATTGTCTTTCCAAAAAAACTTGCTTTACCCCGGTGTTCCTTCATGTATTACCATGCACCAAATCTCTTTGTCCTTAAAATTTGAAATCAGTTCTCCCTTCTGCCTGCCTCCTCTTCCCAATCAGTCACTTACTAAGCCATCTAAATAAGCCTACCCTTGGGATGCCTGGATGGCTCAGTCAGCTGGGCATCTGCCTTCAGTTCAGGTCTTGGAATCGAATCCCCACATTAGGCTCCCCACTCAGCAGGGAGTCTGCCTCCCCCCCCCCACTTGTGTTCTCTGTGTCTCTCAAATAAATAAATAAAATCATTAGGTAAATAAATCAATAAATAAGGCTACCCTCCACACATCTCTCAAATATGGGCCATTCTATCTGGTATCATAGTATTGCTCTGACCTTCCCTATCAGCCTCTTCTCTTTCTTCCCATGCATCCTCTACACTGTTGCTATTTATTTTTCTAAATAGAATTGTACATTACTTTACTCCCTCAGTCAGAAACTTTTGATGACCCGGGATACCACCCAGGCAGTCGGTTAAGTGCATCTGACTCTTGATTTCTGTTAGGGTCATGATCTCAGGATCACGAGATCGAGCCCCATGTAGGGTTCCATACTCAGTGCAGAGTCTGCATAAGATCCTATCTCCCTCTGCCCCTCCCACTCATTCTCTCTCTCTCTCACACAAATAAAGAAATAAATAAACCTTTTAAAAATCTGAAGACTCGAACCCATATTCAATATTTGGGTCTTCCACAGTCTGAGCTCAACCTATCTTTCAGTCTCAGAGCCAGTCTTACACTTAAACCCTGGATCACTCCTCGCTCTCTAAATCAGTCATGCCTAGTCCCCATTACGGCCTTCTGAAATCTTTCTCCTCAAGGTCAGTCAAAATTGGGAGACCTTGGGGCGCCTGGGTGGCTCAGTAGGTTAAAGCCTCTGCTTCGGCTCCGGTCCTGATCCCAGAGTCCTGGGATCGAGCCTCTCGTCAGGCTCTCTGCTCAGCAGGGAGCCTGCTTCCTCCTCTCTCTCTGCCTGCTTCTCTGCCTACTTGTGATCTCTGTCAAATAAATAAACA
This sequence comes from Mustela nigripes, assembly GCF_022355385.1. NCBI lineage: Eukaryota > Metazoa > Chordata > Mammalia > Carnivora > Mustelidae > Mustela > Mustela nigripes. The sequence continues at coordinate 85,285,147 of NC_081562.1, read as the reverse complement.
AAATTAAAAAACAAAAACAAAAACAAAACAAAACAAAACCTGGGAGACCTTACCTTGGTTTCTCTCAGATAAATTAACCCTTCTATAACCTATAGAATTTTCTTTTTACTTATGTTTGGGCATTTATATCATGCTTTCCTTTAATAATCATGTGTAAATTTGTATACTCCTGGGGCACCTGGGTGGCTCAGTCAGTTAAGCGTCTGACTCGATTTCAGCTCAGGTCATGATCTCAGGGTGGTGGGATTGAGCCCCCTATTGACCTCTGCACTGAGGCAGGAGGGGATTGTGCTTGTACCTCCCACCCTGCTCTTCCTTCCCTCCACTACCTCTCCTCTATCTCTAAAAAATAAAATCTTCTTGGGGCATCTGGGTGGCTCAGTGGGTTAAGGGATTGAGCCCTGCATTGGGCTCTCTGCTCAGCAGCAAGCCTGCTTCTCCCTCTCCCCTCTCTCTGCCTGCCTGTCTGCCTACTTGTGATTTCAGTCTGTCAAATAAATAAAAATAAAAATATTAAAAAAAATAAAATAAAATATTTTAAAAAATAAAAATAAAAATAAAAAAATAAAATCTTCTTAAAAAATTTATATACTCAAAAAAAAAATTTGTATACTCCCGAAGTCTGTAATTTCTTTCAAAAAAGTAATGATGTTTTTCTTCCCCAATGGTTAGTACAATGACTTAGCTCTTAGTGCTTACTTAATAAAAGGAAGAAACAAATCTTAGAGTTCAGACAGCTTATAAATAGTAAGAACTGATTAAGTGTTCTTCCTTACTTATTCTCTACTTTTAGTGAATGGATACATCATTCAGGTCAGATAGTTTAGTTGAACGTGATGGCTCTAATTCCTAAGAGCAAATGAGCAGTGGGTGGATTAACCTACCGTCATTACTAGGAAGAAGAAACACCCCCACCCCAAGCCCAGTGGCTTATACTGAGGTGGTCTAGCAATCCTAACTTCATGTATATGTTAATCTGGATTTTATTTTATTTTTTTAAAGATTTTATTTATTTATTTGACAGAGAGAGAGATCACAAATAGGCAGAGAGACAGACAGAGAGAGAGATGAGGAGAAGCAGGCTCCCTGCTGAGCAGAGAGCCCCACGCGGGACTCGATCCCAGGCCCCTGGGATCACGACCCGAGCCGAAGGCAGAGGCCTAACCCACTGAGCCACCCAGGCGCCCCTATTTTTTTTTTTTTTTAAAGATTTTATTTATTTATCAGAGAGAGAGAGAGCACAGGCAGACAGAACGGCAGGCAGAGGCAGAGGGAAAGGGAGAAGCAGGCTCCCTGCTGAGCAAGGAGCAGGATGTGGGACTCGATCCCAGGAAGGCAGCTGCTCAACCAACTGAGCCACCCAGGCGTCCCTGATCTGGATTTTAGATAGCTGAGATAACTATCCTGGACATCCTTTTATGAAAAAGATAGCTGATTAAGTAGCCATTAACCAACATTTGCTTATCCTCATGTTGATATTTGAATTCATAATCTTTAGAAATCAGGATGTGGGGGCACCTGGGTGGCTCAGTGGGTTAAAGCCTCTGCCTTCAGCTCACTGTCATGATCCCAGGGTCCTGGGATTGAGCCCCGCATCGGGCTCTCTGCTCAGCGGGGAGCCTGCTTCCTCCTCTCTCTCTCTCTGCCTGTGTCTCTACCTACTTGTGATCCTTGTCAAATAAATAAATAAAATCTTTAAAAAAAAAAAAAAAAGAAAGAAAGAAAGAAACCAGGATGTGGTTATTAAAAAAAATTAAGTACCTCTTCTTTTATGCTCTGGAATGACCAGGAGCACGTAAGGAGCATGTGACAGGCTCATTCAGTATCACTTCTTTCTGTTTGGTTCCTAATATATTTGGTTCACACAATCCTTGGATAGGAAAGACCAAATATTTGGGTGACCTTTTTCTGCCTTCATCACCTATTTAAATTATTATCTTCTGCTTTGGTCAAGATGGAACCACTTAGGTGTAATGCAAGAAAATGAGACTACACTGTGAATATCTGTTGATACTTTCATACAGATGTGGAATACTTCTTCTTCCATGAAATATTTCCATTTTCTAGGAGAGAAGTTTGATAAAGGAAGAAAGGAGAGGAGAGGAAAGAGTACCTCCTCACCAAAAATCACTATTCCTAAAACACGTAATCTCACTCATTTGCTCACTCTTTGGAGACTAACCATGGATGGGAAGTCACAATGAGGAAATAATGATGTTTGTCCATAAGTGAAAAGAATTAAACTATTTAGACATTTTTTCTTTCTCCTTTCCCCCCATTATTCATGATATATTTTAATGCTACCAGTTAGTCATAATTTAATTGTGTTAACTTGTTTTACACTACAAAGGCAAAACAGTACATTCAGCTAAAATAAAAGTATCTAAAATAAAAATGGAAGTTTCCCTTGTCCCAGCCCCTTGTTCACTTGTTTGCTGCTTTTTTCACTTTGGAGTTCTAAGCCCTTAAACTTCCCTTAGAATTTCTGTTCCTCGAGGCACTTGGGTGGCTTAGTGGGTTGGGCCTCTGCCTTCTGGGCTCAGGTCATGATCTCAGAGTCCTGGGTTTGAGCTCGTGGGGGGGGGGGGCCTGCTTCCCTCCCTGCCCACCTGCCTCTGCCTACTTGTGATCTCTCTCTCTATCAAATAAATAAATAAATCTTTAAAAAAAAAAAAAAAAAGAATTTCTGTTCTCTTATCACCAGGCTCATTGTATGAATGGCTAGCACCAAAACACCAACAAAATCAGCACTTGTTAATATGAAAATAAAACCATCCTTCTTCAAACAGTCCAAAATTTTTCTGATTTTCTTCATGTAATTTCCTGGAAGTGACATTTGGTATTTGGTTTAGTTTTCTGTGACTCATACAGAACAGTGTGTACATGCTGGTGTCCTGGAGTAAGCCCTTGAGAAAGGAAGGTAACCAAGCTGAAGTCTGATCTATGTTCATTAGATATTTTGTCCATAGCCAACCAATCTGTAATCTACATCAAGGAAACAGTTTTTATTTGCCTTCTTGAAGAATGGGTAGGTGTCTGTAGGGAATCTGTACATTGTTATAAAATTATCCATGACATTTTATTTTCTTCTTTCTTGGTTAACAACTACATGTGTTCTCTTACCCACTTAATGTTATCTTAGTAACATTTTTCTTCTGTGTCTTTAATGGCTTAAATAAGTTATTTGAAATTATATTACAAGAAGAATAAAATTCCGAGGATATTCATAATTGCTATTAATTGCATACTTTTAAGCTATAATTTTAAGATGGACTTAAGGAGGAAAGGGACTTGAATAACTGTCAATATCACTGTAGGGTGTTTCTTTTGAGAGAAAGCATGAGCACAAGCAGGGGTGGGGAGTGGGGAGGGGCAGAGGGAAAAGCAGACTCCCCGCTGAGCAGGGAGCCCTAGGTGTGCTCATACCAGGACTCCGAGATCACGACCTAAACCAAAGTTAGATGCTCAACAAACTGAACCACCCAGGCACCCCTAATATATCTTAATGTAGGGGGGAGTATATCTTTAGTTTGCTTATCAGCATATCATAAATCTTATATTGACCCCAAATTAGACCTCTAATAGATACATTGCTAGAGCTTTAAATATGGATACAGTAACTGGTTTTGTTAAATAAACATAAGAATTATCTTTGTTTTTTTCTACCAATGCCATCTTTCTCATATGTCCTACTAAAAGTAATTTTTTTTGCTGATTTATTATATTCATCCATGATTTATAAACTTCTATAATTTCAAAATGTAAGTTCACTGTTCTCAGTGTTATTTTGACTGGCCTTTCTCTAGCAGATCATTTCTGGTAAAGATACCATACCAGTGTAAATTAAATTTTATTTACCCTTAATTAGTAACTGCGTAATTCTTCCATCTTTCGTGGTAAGGTAATAATGGGTCTGGGTATAGAGATGCTGATCAAGCAATTCTGATATTTCTCACTGTTTGTTGCTCTAAGTGGCTGTTCTTGATATACCAGCTGGAGTCCAGTTATCTCTTTTCTGTTTACTTTCTTTTTTTTTTTTTAATATTTTATTTATTTATTCATTTGTCAGAGAGAGAGAGAAAGCAGGTAGAGGTGGAGGGAGAAGTAGGCTCCCTCGAGCAAGGAGTCTGATGCGGGACTCGATCCCAGGACCCTGGGGTCATGACCTGAGCCTAAGGCAGCTGCTTAACCGACTGAGCCACCCAGGCGCCCCTTCTGTTTACTTTCAAGCCAACTACTTATAGGTTTTTAGCCAATTTCATTACAATAAAACATTTTGAAAAGTTAACAACAATAACAAAAATATTGAAAAAAAATGTCAAAGGGGCACCTGGGTGGCTCAGTCAGTTAAGCCTCTGCATTTGGTTCAGGTCATGATCTCTGGGTCTTGGGATTGAGCCCCACATTGGGCTTCTGCTTCTCTCACTCTCTCTCTACCTCTGTCTCTTCCCACTGCTCATTCTCTCTCTCTCTCATAAATAAAATCTAGAAAGAAAGAAGTAGAAAACAAAAGAAAAGAGGAAAGGAAAGAAAAGAAAAATAGAAAGATAGAAAAAAGAAAGAAAAGGAATGTCAGAGGACTGGAATGTTCTGTAAGCAAAGTTGGCTTCATGAAGTTTGGAGTGGTCAGAAAGACTTCACTTAACCCCTCAAATATGACCTCCTTTATCTTTGTGGAATCAGACTCACTCCTAGATTAGACAATATAGGTATGTATGTCCAGATGGATATTTTAGTCATTTCCTCTAGTCTTCTAATTCATCAGTGAGTTACAATGAGTGAAAAATCCCTATTAATATCTTTGACATAAATCCTAAAACTGTACAGGACTGTAAAGTTCTTTAATCCAGCTCACTGCTCTTAGGATATTAAAATTCCAAATTTGCAGATGGAAACAGTAATCAGAGACATTAACTGACATGCCCAATGTGATCGGCTAATTAATATCGGAACAGGGACTGCAATTGTTTAATAACCTGTCTGTCTCTACCATGTAACAATGTCTTTTTTTTTTAAATGTCTTCATTAATATTGTAATAACTATTTATTAAGTAAAAACAATTGGCTATGACCTGCCTTATCTGAAATCTAAGAAAATCAGCAAAAATTTAAAACATATCAACAATTGTATTCTCAAAGACTTTAACTCTCTATCTTCCCTCTTCCCACATTTTGCAGTCTTGTAACTGAATTCAAAGCATCAGGGTAATGAAGAGAATACATACGTTGGAATGTAAGAGATTTGTACTAAAACTCTTGAGTCAGAAACTTCTCTGTCCTCCTTCCCCTGCCACACACAGTAAACACAGAAAGGAGGGAAAAAAGCCAAGTAACCCTGGAAAAGCCAGTAACCTTCACCAGGAAAAAAGAATAGAACAGCTGAGTACAATGTTATCCTATTATTGCATAAGTAGTTTTTACATGGTTTTCATCCCTGTGTGCTCACTGTTTCGTGTGCTTTTTCTTTTGTTTGGTCTTTTTTATATAACCTTTCTATGTATTTTCCTAGTTCATGTGATTATCCTTTTATGGCAATGTAGTATTTCATTAGAGTTTAATCATGCCCCAGTAATTAGATATTTTTCTAGTCTAATTTAAAAAATTTAAAGCATCTTGGCAGAAACATTTTGTTTTTAGCTTTTTGGGAGGAGGACAGTATTACTGAAGTGATGTTCTCATGATCAAAAGCCATAATTCATTAAACGTTCTTTTTGGGGCACCTGGGTGGCTCAGTTGGTTAAGTGTCTGCCTTCAGCTCAGGTCATGATCTCGGGGTCCCTGGATTGGCCAGGGTTGGGCTCCCTGCTCAGCGGGGAGTCTGCTTCTCCCTCTCCCTCTGCCTCTACCCCTCCCCCTGCTTATGCTCTCCCTCTCTCTCCCAAGTGAATGAACAAAAAATCTTAAAGAAAAAAAAAAGTTCTTATATATTTTCAGCTGGTTCTAAAAAATTAGACTATAACTAGTGCAATCTAAGGACATAGTTAATTCTCCAGCACCTTGTCAGCATTTGGTTTTTATCATTTTTATCTATTTGTATTAATAAATATTGAAGTATTGACTCTCCTTTTTTTTTTTTTTTTAAAGATTTTATTTATTTATTTGAGAGAGAGAGAGAGCACAAGCAGAGGAAGGGGTAGAGGGAGAGGGGGAATCAGATTCCCTGTTGAGCCGGGAGCCTGGACCTGGTGACCCAGGCCTATCCAGAGACCCTGGTATCGTGACCTGAGCTGAAGGCAGACACTTAACCAGCTGAGCCACCCAGACACCCCATCCTTTCTTTTCTTTTTTTCTTAACTGTAAGAGTAACGTATAATTTTTGTAGAATGCTGAGAAATATAGAAAAGATAGAGAAATCCTACAACCTGGATATAAAGAGCTCCTTCTTTATGTATTATTTTACTTAAAAGAGCTCCATTTTTTTCTGTTTTCTTCTGCCTGAAGAAGGAAATGTTTGTCTCTCAGTACTTTGAGAAATTAAGTGTAGGTTTTATCTACACCCTATGCACAGTTCAACAAAGTCCCATTTTCCCTAAAAGTCACCCTCTACCCTTGACTTTGGAGGGATGAGAGTCTGAAAGAAGTCAAAGTTGAAAGTCTGAAGGAAGTGGCTGAGAGAAGTATAAGGAAAATTAAAGTGTTAAGAATCAATTTTTAGGGAGCCTGAGTGATTCAGTTGGTTGAGCAACTGCCTTCGGCTCAGGTCATGATCCTGGAGTCCTGGGATGGGGTCCCACATAAGGCTCCCTGCTTGGTGGGGAGTCTGCTTCTCCCTCTGACCTTCTCCCCCTCATGCTCTTTCTCTCTCTCATTCTCACTCAGATAAATAAATAAATTCTTAAAAAAAAAAAAAAGAATCAACTTTTAGACAGAATTTTTCCTAAAAATTAGGGGGATAGGAAATCCTGCTTTTTACTTGATATTTAGGACATCACTTACTTTATTCCCTTAAGAAAATTTTTCCAGAGGACTGCCTGAATGGCTCAGTTGGTTAATAGTCTGCCTTTGGCTCAGGTCATAATCTTGGGGTCCTGGGATCCGAGTTCCACACTGGGCTCCCTGCTGTCCCTCTCCCTGTGGCCCTCCACCCCCACCTCTACCCCTGCCCGTTCCTGCTGTCTGTCTCTCTTTCTCAAATGAAATCTTAGAGAGAAGACAGTTTTCCAGAGGAAAGAAATTCTACAGACTACTGGCTAAAAACCCTAAGCTCTTTTTCTTTTATTGGTATGTGTTGATGCATTTGGTTTATGGATTCTGAGAGTAATTTCAAGGGGCCGTCCCACTAATGAGAGTTACTACAGTCAGCTGACAGGAAGGAGGACTTGTGGGGTGGGGTGAGGCCAAGCCTTAGGAAATTCCAGAAAGTCTTGAAGTATCTTGTCTTTTCTCTCTTCTCTTAAAAGGCTCCCTCAGGCATCTGAATAAACAGGGCTGAAACGTGATAAAAATGTGTTACAGAAGAGTATTTCAGTAACAGAATTGCTGCTTTTTTTTTTTCTTTTTGTGTTCTTCTACTTCCTTGAGAAATATTAGAGGAAACTCCTCCTTCTTCCTGTACCTCAGATTACCACTTGTAAAATGAGAATCACAAAATTCATTGTAAATGCATTGGAGTTCTTGTTATTCTTAATATTTGAGTGATTTGGAGGTGAACCAGTTTTGAAAGAAATGTTTAGTGCTTCATCTGGGATCTCATTAAAAGCTTTCCTGTCTCAGAGCTATGTTCTTCCTCAGAACCAGTGTCAGTATAACTTTGATTTCCAGAGACATTTCTATTTTCCTTTAAAACCAAATGGCTTTTCACATTCACTTTTTCAGTACTTGGAAAAAAAGAATTAGGAATACTAATACCCTCATGTACCAGAAGGCTTTAAAAAAGGAAAAAGCTCTTAACTTTATTTAACCTGAAGATCTAAACTGAAAGCTAGCAAAGATGGAAAATTTTTATGTATCTAAAACCAAAGTAAGCCTTTGCCCTGGCAAGGCATATGTTCTGGTTCTAAATGGGCTTGTTCCTGGTAACGCCAGTGCAGGGACTCTGTATGCAGCAGAGGGCTTTGAATATGAGTACAGACAGAAATCTGAGCTATCTGCAGGTTGTGACACATAACACGTAGTCTTAGAATTGTACTTGAACTTTACCTTTGACAGAATGTAAATATTTGAAATACTGCTTCATTATTAAGGATGCAGAACCCAGTCTCCTTTGGTTTAAAAAAAAAAAAAAAGACGTATTTCCAGGTGTTCTTCCTTTTTTTGAGCCCAGAAAATTTTAATTTTGGTAGTAATCATCTCACAGTGAAGCAGCATGGAATAAGTCTTTGGAATTTCCTTTACTTTAATTGTCTGCAAATGAAAAATACTTTGAAAATTAAAAAAGGTGGATGGGGAGGGTGTCCTGACAAATCTATCTTTTCATTTTGGCTGATGATCTTCATTTCTAGATGGGGGGCTGCTCCCAGAGCAAGAGTGTGTTGTGTTGTATGAGTCAAGTTCATGTGGTTGATGTTGGTGCAGCTAACATGAGTGTGATGGGGCAAGGTTAGAGCTGCTACAGCATCTTTTATTTCTTATCATGAAAAATGTAATTAGCAAAGCTAACTGGAGACAAATTATATGAAATGTATATCGATTTTGCAAGGAAGTATTGTCATTGGTCAGGGGAGGACTTGAAAAAAGTTCACAGTCTTACACTTGACTGTTGAGTTGATTAGTCCATTGAACGTAAACATTTAATAACTATTTACTAATGTTGTGTTCAGAAGGGTACTGCTTTACTCTTCTGTCCTACCGGATTTCAGATATCCTTCCCACTTCAAGTTATCTGGAAATAAATTGAGATTTGAATGATAGGATCTGGTTGAAGGCTGTCATTGCAAGCTGAATAAATGTGACATATTCTCTGTGTACTATTGTCTGGGAACATTCTGTGACACTAAATGGCCTTCTTTTAAGTTACTTTTCCAGTCTTAAAAATTATAATTTGTAACTTTAACTAGAGATCTAATCTAGATATGAGAGAGATAAACTCACAAAATAATTTATTTAAAAAAAAGTCTGTACCATCTACATTTCTTATTTAAAAAACAAAAACATGGTCCCTGCCCTCCTAGGCTTCCAGTCCAGTGGAGGGACACACAATAAGCATTGTAGTGGAAGTGTGACCGGGAACCTTGGAAACAGAGGAAGGACTACTTAGATTTATGTGGGAGAGGGAAGGTGGTCTTCGCTGTTGCTCAGCCTCCACTGAGTCTTGAAAGAACAAAGAGAAGGATAAAAGGGGAATGGGGGAAGGGAACTCATTTACAAGCTCAGAGACCTCCCAGCAGTTTGCTTCTCCTGGAGGGTAAAGGGTGAGAAAGGGAATACTCAGGGGAGGTAGGGACTAGATGTAGAACTGGTCTTCTGTGACATACAAAGCACTTTAGATTTAGTTCAAGGAATGATTACAGGAATTTTTAAAGCATTTTGAACAAGAGAGTAATATACCGTTATATTGGGGAATAATTACATGATGTGGGATAATGGCAGCATCATAGAGACTTGCTTAGAAGGTATAGAGGAACCAATTAGCAATGTAATACAGTAGTCCAGGGAAAAGATGAAGATGTGAACCAAAGCAGCAACAGCAGAGATAAAGTGGGAGGAGAAGGGAAACAAACAGCAAATACTGCCATCCGGACTTGACAATTTGGGTCGGCAGCTGCGTGTTGTCTGGGACATGAGGATTCCCCTCCATGGCTGGTTCAAGTGCGTAGTTTTCTGGTGAAGCTGGTTAGGCAGTGATTATTTCCACAGAGAATTACGTATATAGAGTTATTTTATTTCTCCCTGGACACCTGTGAATATGTAGTACTTTGTATTTATAATGCTAAAAACATATTCTGTGGAATATAAAAACTAATACAAAATATAATCTCTTGTGGATTTTATTAATAAAGGAGATTTGAAGGCCTTTTTTTTTTTTTGAACATTCGTCAAGATATTCCACCTTCTATTTAAAGCTTATGAATGGGTTTTGTTTTCTAAGCAGGTTCTTCGGTCCCAGAGCCGTGGTGCAGGTGGAAGGAAGATCTCTGAAAACAGCTTTTCTCTGGATGATTTGGAACTGGGCCCCGGTAAGTAGCGTTCCATGTGCGTGGGGTTCTCTAGGAAGTACTCATTAGTAACAATACCTTTTGGCCTTAAAGCCAATGCTTTTAGAGGAAGAATGGCACAAATTAAAAGTAACTGTGTTTGTAACAGCCGAGGGGCCCCTTGTGGGATAACGAGGGAAGTACTGCTGACCATTTTGGCTCTGCGGTCATCTGGGACTTGAGGCTGCCATGATGGGCTGCAGTGTCCTCTGTCAAGATCGGTAATCCTATATTACCACTGGTAACATAAAACCTCAAGAGCATAGTTATTATATTTGGAAGGCAGCCTTTACAGGCATTACACAAAAGAAGAAAAAGAAATTAACAGGAATATCATCAGCCTCCTGGTAAAGAAATGCAAATTAAAATGGCATTAAGATCTAGTTTTTTCCAGTGTTAAATATGCCAAGATGTTTAAATATATAATGCTCATTTATGGAAAGGGTTCTCCTTTTAATGTTGGGAAAGTGAGCAACTATTACCTAGTAAGTAAGTTATATTCCCGATTTTCCTCTTTGTACCCTTCATAGAAGAAATGGATTACATCCAATTCCAATAGCCCCAAATTTAAAATCCTGAAACCATTCAAATCACATATTATCTTCTGATAGAGCACATTCTTCGTGTGCTTCCAGGTCAGTTGTCATCTTCCACATTCAACACAGAGAAAAGCGAGAGCAGGCGAAATCTGGACTTACCACGGCTATCCGAAACCTCCATCAAGGATCGAATGGCCAAGTACCAGGCGGCTGTGTCCAAGCAGACCGGTTCCACCAGCTCCACAGTATGTGCTCCCCATCATCCATTCATTTCATTTCATCCAGCCAGTGGTCAATGAGCACAGAAACTAGACATGTCTCCCAGACCCCGACCAGAGAGCCCTGCTCAATCCCTGGTCCCGAGCCACTCTCCTTCCGTGTAAACCCTACCCTAGCTTCATTCAGAATCCTTATCATGTTCTAATCCTGACTTTGCTTTCCTAGGCCTCATTCCCCCACCCACTCCTTCATTGGTCCTGTTACCATCTAGTAATTTCATGGAGAGTTTTCCTGCCTGTTCTGCTTAATTTTGTTGTTGTTGCTAAAAAAGTAGTCGTCTGTTAGTTTTAACGAAACACTTGTTTTTGAGGAAAGGAGGAGAGAATATTAGCAAGAAATATAGGATATATGTGACTTTAATGTGGGATGGGGAGGTTTCTTACAGGTTTTATTGATTTAGGGGTCACATGACATAAAATAACCACTTTTACATATAATTCAGTGATTTTTGGTATATTCGCAAAGTCATGCAGCTATCATCACTAATTCCAGAACATTTCCATCACCCCAAAAAGAAACCCTATACCTGTGCAGTTGCTCCCAGTTCCCCCACCCCTCAGTCCTTCACAACCACTAATCTGCTCTCTGTCTTTATGGATTTACCTATTCTGGACATTTTATATAAATGAATCATACAATATATGGCCTACTTAATCCTCGCTTCTTATGATGTAATGATTTTCTAAGGAAATAGAACAGTGATTAGGTAAAGGGGAGGGAGAAGCAACAGGAAGATGACATGCTCTGTAAGCATAAAAATGTGGTATTCTAAACTGAATGGAGGGTCTTTACGTTTTCAGTTTTCCTAGCCTTACCTGGCAGGCTGACACTACAGAACTCCTTAAGGAAAGATACCTGTTAAATGCCATTTATTCATACCTACACATTCATAAAAGCCCTCTACATATGCATAGATATGTATCTCAAACATTTGTTCTTTCTGAGATTCAGAATACAAGCCACAAATCTCTTGGTGTCCTATGTTTTTGTTTTTTTCTTTTTAAACAAATTTGGATGATAGTATTAAATTTTATTTGTTCCCAGGCAGACTGAAATGAGTATCTATTAGAAATCATAACTTGTGCTCCAGAAATTGTCTTCTTTTCCTCACATTATTAAATATTCCTTCTCCAATAGTACTTATTGGTAGATTGAATCTCTGGGCAATGAATAATTTCATACTGATTTCACTGTGGTTTTTTTAAAGAAGAGATGATGTGTGTATAACTTGGTTGTAAAATGGAACACTTTTATTCACCGACAGCATGAAAGTGAGCAAAGTTAGACTTCTCTTAGAAGGAGGTCAGGAGATCGAACAAACAGGTGATCTCTGGAGCTTATTTCCCTCATCTCAAGATTTTGCTCCTTCTCTGTGCCCTCCTGCTATAAACATTCCAACCAGGTGACTCCCTAAGTGGAAAAACCTGCTCAGTGAGGGTTTTTTTTTTTTTTTTTAAACTCCTAATAAGGTTTCAGCACTGCAGTTCTCCTGCTCTGTAAATTCTAAGAGTTGAAAAGTCTTTAGGAATTCTTGTAAAAAGTACATTTTATCTCATCCCAAAAGAATTTCTCAGGCCCCTTACAGAGGATGGCTGTAACAAGGCGCACATTCCCCGGCATGATTCTGGAAGCAGGGCTTCAAGATGGAGTCAGGAATGAATCCTTCAGCTGTCCTGTTGGGTTCTGAATCATTGGCTCCCAGCTCCCCCTCATGAATGCTCCTCCGGAGGGAGCCTTGTCCCTTAGTCAGGGATCCCACCTCAACCAGGTCCGGATTGAGGCCACTCACACTGGCCCTGTGGCCATATGTGGCTTGTTTTCTTGCCTGCCTAAAGAATCACGGAGAACAGAAAGGTACCAGACTTTCAGAAAGGTAGCAAACTAAACATAGGAAATGTCCATATTCATCTACCACTCTATTGATTTTAGATCTAGTAGGTAAAGTTAATTTTAATATTTTCCCCAAGTGTTCTTTGCAAGGAAAAGAAATGTGATTATGCTTACTCCTTATGACTATATTAATGCCTGCTTTTTTATGTTGAGGTTCTGTTCTGAGAAGTAGAATAAGGTATGTCTTTAATACAGCGTATGAATTTTATGCCAAAAGAAGCATGTTTTTGAAAGTCTCGCCAAAAAAGGTTGTTTTATGGTGTCATTAAATATAATTTCAGTTTTTATATGTGTGCATGATCCCTGTCTCTCTTTCCAGGCCGAGCATTTATATATATGGTCAGTATATTTTCTTAATTATTGGCACTTGGCATCTCCTTTCCCCTGCTCCAGAATGGTCTTTTCTGATAAAACTCACAAGCTTTGCATTCCCACAAGCTCTGCTGCTAGAGGAGTGAATCACAAGAACATTGTGTGCTGGGGCTGGTTTCTGTGTGTGTCTTTGTTGATATGTCTGTATTCTAATGAGCACCCAGTTTTAGACTAGTGTACAAATATTTAACTCTGAGGTGTGTGTCCACAAAGCCGCTTTTGTCATTTCACTAGTCAACGGGTTTTGCTTGTGAGAATTAGGGGGTTGATTTGACCCGAGGCTTCTTAAAAGAACTTTTCTTTTACCATTCCAAATTTATTTAATGGATGTGCTATGAAGAGCATGGAATAGGGACCTTTTTTTATTTTCGTTCACAGATTCTTTTTATTTTGTAGAATGACTTGAGAGCCAATGGCGGTGAAATCAGAACTCATAAGTTGGAGCAAAAGGAGAATGTGCCCCCGGATCCTGAGGTCTGCATCTCCCATCAGGTTGGAGAGAAGGTGGGTTAAAAAGTCTGATGTCCAGTTGCCAAGGAAGCATGTGTTCTAAATTAGATGCTTAAAATTAGAAACCACTCTAACTCTAGGCTGCAGAGTGTCTGGGAATTTGGTAACAGCTGCCAGGACAGATTGTCATTTTTGCAGGTCACATAATTTCAGCTGGGGAACTCCACAACTCATAGTGGACCAAATAATGAACCTAACTGGAAAATTCTTTCACTCAGATGCTCAGAGGGTATAGCGCTTAAGTGATTTTTAGAAGTCTGTTTTGATTAGAGGTTATATCTTCAAGAAATTCATGTATTCTTCATTTAACACATTTATGCAAGACAAGTTCATTCTTTCATCAGACTGTTTTGAAAGCAAAGCACTATGCTAAGCATAGGAAATGCTAAGTTTAAAAACTAAATAAGAACGAACCATTCTGTGGGGTCTTTATCTGCAAGGGAACTAACAGAATAGAAGGGAGATGAGTAACAGGTTGGCTATCCTAAAGCAGTGTCTGACTAAGGACATTTAACCAGACTTCCTCAAGAAGGTGATGTCTGAGCCAAGTCCTGAAGAATGTGTGGGAAGAAACCAAGTGAATAGGGAAAGGTTGAGTAAAAAGAAAGAAGGGCATTCCAGGCAGACACAAACAGAGGTTTGGAAACCAGAGGCTAGGACCCAGGGCACATAGAGGTAATGGAGAGAGCCAAGTGGAGGAGAGGGCCAGGCCAGGTCTTGAGAAGCTTTATATGCCATGCTTGAGACTTTGGATAGAGTCCTGCCGAGGTGAAAAACCTTAGGAAGATTTTAAGCAAATGATATTTATGTTTTACACACCTATCATTAGATGAATGGCTTGGTTGGTGTACGTAACAACATTTATGACGGGTGAATTTATCATTTTCTTGGCCAGTCCATTACCCAGATTTGGTTTTGTTTTGTTTTTGTCTTTTGATCAATATGATATCCAAATGTTAAGTTAGATGAGAAGAAAGAGCTTTCAAATATGTCACAATGATTAATCTTAGGAGAAGAGTCGTTGCTTCTGTTACACATATTGATACCCTTGAGGCCGTTCTTCCAAAAGGTGAGGAGATCATTAGAATGGATTAAGAGCAATAGCTGTCAAATTTACTGGACTATAGGAGACTTTAAAAAGCATGATATAGGGGCACCTGGGTGGCTCAGTCAATTAAGTGTCTGTCTTCAACTCAGGTCATGATCCTGGGATCCTAGGGTCGAGCCCCACATTCTTTCTCTCCCCTTGTTCCTCTCCCCTGCTCATGCTCTCTCTGTCAAATAAATAAATAAAATCTTAAAAAAAAAAAAAAAAAAGCATGCTGTATTGACAGAACACCAATAAGAACTTATGAAATCCACTACACATTTGGACCAAAGTATGCGCAGAGGAAAATGGCCTCAGATTAATGGCTACAACATTTGAATCTTATGATACAACAGGGAAAAAAAATTAGAAAAATTTAAATCTCTTTATTTTACAAAAACATATTACAAGTGTATGTTGAAATAATAAGACAAAATACTTGGCAGCTATTTTGTAATCATAAAATCATCCAATAAATTATATATATTCTGGGGCACGTGGGTGGCTCAGATGGTTAAGCATCTGCCCTCAGCTCAGGTCATGATCCCAGAATCCTGGGATTGAGTCCCATTTTGGGCTCCTTGCTCAGTGAGGAGCCTGCTTCTCCCTCTGCCTCTGCCGTTCTGTCTCTCATGAATAAATAGATAAAATCTTTTTTTAAAATTACATATATCCTTGGAACAGTGGGATCACTCATTAGTCCCAAGAGTCACATGCCATGTATCAAGTGAGTTCTCTTTATTAGACTGCCTGGTTTTCATATCTTTAAGTGGGAGATCATGTCTTAAGAATAAACTGAGTTGGGGTGCCTTGCTGGCTCAGTGAGTGGAATGTGCAACTCTTGGTCGCTGGGTTGTGAGTTCAAGCCCCAAGTTGGGTGTACAGATTACTTAAATATAAATTTTTTTTTTTTAAAGAATAACTGAGTTAAAATGTTACATATTATAAAAAAGAAACTTAAGAAAAAAATACTGCCCGCACTGAAATCTCCCCATCTATCCCAGGAGCATAGTTTGAGAAATGATCATCTAGAAAATAATGCTTGGATTGTTCCTAATCTAATTTTGTGTTTGCTTCTTGAATGTCTTCACACTGATTTGAAACTAGAACTCTGAGTTGAACTGGAGGATTGGAACACTGTAATTATAGCCCAAAAGGGCATCAGTGGAACTAAACCATGAATTGAGGCGTGGGTGGGGAAGAAAGGAGATAAAGACAGAACACAGTCTTCAAGTACATACTGCAGGTTCCTAAAGCTGGGACTGCCTTCAGATTCATAAAATTTTTCAGAGCCTCTTATCCTTTTCAGCTATTTGCCTCGCTTTTGTTAACTGACACCCAAGAACTATTTGAACTCAACTTGTTACAAAGGGACATTACTGCTAGGGTGAACTTTCTGAAATAGAATATTTTGTCAGGGTATTGTTCTTCCCTTTCTCCTCTTGTAAACGAAATTGAGCTTCCCTTTAATAAAATGTTGAAGCAAATCTCACGTGCCCTCTCCTGGTAGTTCCTGCAGTGAGGTCAGCTGGTTGGGCATGTGCAATGATGTCATGATTGGCAGTAAGTTTACCCTGCAGGTTCAAGGTGACCAAAATTAGAGGTGAGAGAGGAACATCCTGGGATGGATGCACCTACTAATTAACAAGAATTGAAGAGCTTATAATTTCTTTCATATCATTAAATGAAAGAATGCATGTAAAGTGATGATTCCAATACTTGGCACATACTAAACACTCAGTAAATGTTGACTATTATTATATTGGTATGCCCTACCAATAGAGAATTACTGTAGTGAAAACAGAGTGGGGGCACCTGGGTGGCCTGATCTCAGTTCAGGATCTTGATCTCAGGGTCCTGAGTTCAAGGATCTTGAATGTCTTCAATTCCAATACTTGGCACATACTAAACACTCAGTAAATGTTGACTATTATTATATTGGTATGCCCTACCAATAGAGAATTACTGTAGTGAAAACAGAGCGGGGGCACCTGGGTGGCCTGATCTCAGTTCAGGATCTTGATCTCAGGGTCCTGAGTTCAAG
>NC_081562.1:85242926-85268283 GCF_022355385.1 Mustela nigripes | reverse complement strand
CCCTGCATTGGGCTCTATGTTGGGTGTGGAGCCTGCTTAAAAAGAAAAAAAAGAGAGAGAGAGAATAATGAGAAAAAACAACCATGCAAAAATTCAGGTGCAGTCAGCCAATGACTTAAACTCCATTGTAAATTTCTTCACTACGTTAAACATCCTGACAGAAACACTCAGCATTGCCATAAAATCCCTGACATCTGAATGAAAGATGTTTACACGAAGACTACACATTGGGTCACCTACTGAGCCTTCATGATATTGAGTGTGATGGAAGATACCCAAAAGTTCTAGATCTGCCGTTTTGTTAAGCACTGCCATTTTGAGACTGGGATTAAAAAGAAACACTAACCTTGAAGATGAGACCAGTGGTTGGGGTTTTGGTCAATTTGCCTTTTGGCTATCAAAAGGTCTTCAGTACTTGTAAGCTTGTTTCAGCAGAATGTAACTGATTGGGAAATAAGGAATTACGAAGCTAAAGGAGTAAGAGTAGTTCCTACTTTAAAGACTTCATCTCGCCTTGGAGTGAGTTATAGTTCTATGGTAAGGAGCTCTGTTCTCTGTGATAGAGGGTTTTGTTTTGCCTTTTTTTTTTTTTTTTTTTTTTTTGACAGTAGAAAGATATGGTTTAGAAGTTCTTTTATAAAGGGAGATGATGCACACTTTTGGCAGCTGAGTGCAGTCTGTTTCTCCCGTTACTCTGTAATTGAGAGGCATGTTAATATCCTCATAAAAGACATTTTGCTGCCTCTTGTTTAAATGCTCAGCTGTTCTGGGGCCCGTTATTTCCCCTAGGCAGCCAGTGACTGACTAGAGTCAGCAGGTTTTTATGGCATAACAGCAGTTTGCTCTTTTATTTTTAATGTGATTCTTAATCCCTCCCTTTTGTAGGTTTCTGCAACTGAGAATAGCCTGGCAGTCCGTTCCACCCCTGCTGAAGATGACTCCTGTAAGCATTTGTTCTTAGATCTGGAGGATGAGGTTCTTGTTCTGTATTCTGTATTTGGTCTAGGAATGTCCCCATTGCTGGCAGTGCTGAGAATGCAACATATTAAACCCAGCAATTTAGCTGATCAAATCTTTCACTTGGTATTAAGGACTTATGCTTGCATACCCTTCACACATTCCATGGCTTAGGGAGAAGTTAAGCTCAATATGATTAACTTGGGGCAAACCGAATAGTTTTGGTCCTTCTCTCATTGAAAGTATCCTGCCTTTTGTATCAAACCTTTTCAGGGTTCAAGCTGTAAAAACCAATTTTGAAGTTTCATTTTAACAGGAGTTTGGCCAAGACGGATTTTATTTATTTACAGGGATAAAGAATTGGCATTCTTTTTTAAAAATATATTTTTCTTGGGGCACCTGGGTAGCTCAGGTGTTAAGCATCTGCCTTCAGCTCAGGTCATGATCCCAGGGTCCTGGAATCAAACCCCAAATCAGGCTCACTGCTCAGTGGGAAGCCTGCTTCTCCCTCTCATTTTCCCCCTGCTTGGGTTCTCTCTCTCACTCTGTCTCTCCCTCTGTGTCAAATAAATAAATAAATAAAATCTTAAAAAAATTTTTTTTCTTTTAAAAATATCTTTCTCTGCTTATCTACATGTGTACCACAGTCCACCTTCTAGCCTGATTCTAGAGATTTTCCTGTTGGTGCTGAATTTTATCACCTTTTTATCCATTTCAAGCCTCACTTCTCCCAAAACCAGAAACCTTTCTGTTTTTTTTTTTTTTTCCTTTCATTCTTTACTATATCCACTTTTGATTCTGATTTTCAGTGTTTTTCTTTTTAAGATATATGTGGATTTCTGGGATGCCTGGGTGGCTCAGTCAGTTAATTGTCTGCCTTCGGGTCAGGTGGTGATCAGGGTCCTGGGATGGAGCCCACATCTGGCTCCCTGCTCAGCAGGGAGTCTGCTTTTCCCTCTGCCCACTGCTCCCCCTGCTTGTGCTCTCTCTCTGTCTCTGTACCTGACAAATAAATGAGTAAAAAAAGTCTTAAAAAATTAAAATATATATATATGTGGATTTCTAGCTTCTCCCCAGGTTTACTTCACTAGACATTGAAAACTCAGCAACTAAAATAGAAATATGAATTCAACAAATATCTATTAAATTGTACCTTAAAATTTCAGAGAGAAATTTGCTGCTTGAATCCAAGAACATTCCTTTTGCAGTCATTTTGCTTGGACTAGAAATTTTTCTGAGTTTTGGCTAGGTTTGCAAAATATTTGAAAAATAAGCCTTAACTTTTTAGTACTTTGTTGACCTAACTCTAGATTTTAAGGAATTCTTTTATTGTTCCTTAGTAGCACTTTTCTGTGTCTGCTCAGTTTTCCACACAATGACTATATTGGCAGAAAATTAACTTATGTAGGTGACACATCAATGATTATGAAAAAAAGCTTCATGAAGCCTTTTTCCATAATCTCTATCCATAGATATTTGTTATAGGACTGACCAAAAAGATTGTGTCAAATTGCACACACACACCCACACATGCACATGTGTGTGTGTGCAGTAGGAAATTTATACCCTCACAATCCATCATTTTTCCAACTTCAGTTGAAGCTTCCCAAAAGGAGTTATTGGGGATGCTAACTACCAAAAAGGTCATTAACATCTACAAACAGCCTTTTTAAAAAAAAAAAATTTAATTCAGTTAATTAACATATGGCATATTATTAGTTTCAGAGGTAGAGTTTAGTGATTCATCAGTCTTACATAATACCCAGTGCTCATTACATCATGTGCTAAAAACAGGCTTTAAAAATGACAAATCAGGGTGGGAGGGGAGGGACAGGGTAGGAGGGAGAGCACGGGCAGAAAGTTCTATAGATTGGGTGATTTGGATTTCTGCAGTGTGTGGCAAAGGGTGAGAAAGCCTCGCAGCTGATAACTTAAGAGCATAGCTTTTAGTATTAGAAGAGCTGTGTTCTCCTGGTATTGAAAAGTTCTCTTTGGTGTCCAACTTCTGTTTTGGGGAGGAATTATTTCTGAGACTTCCCTTGAGGTATTATAAAATGTCTTCCTTTTGTAACTCAAGCAGGTAACTCCCAGTTCAAGAGTGAAGTCCAGCAGCCTGTCCATCCCAAGCCACTAAATCCAGATGCCAGAGCCTCCAGCCTCTCTGAAAATTCCCCTCCCAAAGCGGTGAAGGTATGGTGGCTATTTCTCTCGGAGCCTTTAGACATGATTTACTAGTAAAGCTCGTTGCACCTTATGTCATTATGTTCATTATAACCCGTTTTTGCTTTCCTGGGGATGAAAACATCGAATAAGGGCATACTTAAACCAGTCACTTACCCTGGAAATCTTGCTCTTCTGCTCAGATGTTTGAGCCAGGAGGGGAGAGGTTCACTACTAGCCTTCAGTTTGAAATCTGGAAAATTCATGAAAGTTTTAGGGAAACCCAAAGTTAAAGAAAATGGTGTGGGATCTATTTATTTTTTAAAAAATGGTTTTTTTTTTGAGGGAAAAAATGCCCAAGTCCATAAATCTGTGAATGGGCAAAAGACCACAAAATGGGAAATTCAAGAAATCTGTTAAACTAAATCAGCCCATTGGATGGGGATGTGCATGTCAGCTTAGAGAGAGTGGCCCCTTGGTCTGAAGAACTTGACTGTAACATGATTGGTGGTTAGCTTCTTTTAAAAAAGAATGTTGCAGTGGGGGTTGGCCAGCCCATTTGCTATAAAATGGGGCGTTCAATAACATTCATACTAGGATATATAATACTAGATGTTAAGGAATGTATAAAAGTTTTATGCCCTAAGAAAACTTTACTAGGCCACTCAATCTCTGGCCACCTTTTATTCACCAGTTTTTAAAAACAGTCTTTTCCCATATATTTATATGAATAAATATATACTCTCATAAAAGAAAATTTTAACAAAAAACAACTCAATACCTACTTTAGACTTCATTACCTGACTTGTTATAATGAAATGCTTTGCTGATGTAGTGCGAATTTAGCCACGTGGATTAATAACCAAACATAGGCATACTTCTTTAGTGTCTTTCTCCTCTGGTGCTCTCTTAAGTAGGTTGGTTTTGTTTAGAAAGTTTTGACATTTCAAAGAAAGGCTACAGTAGGTAGAATTGGTGTGTTGATGGTTTGTAACGGCCCCAGGCCCCAACCTCCTGGACCCATCAGCTGTGCTTGTACCTCTCAATTGTGGGCATGACTGGTGCCTTGAGGAAAGTTCAAGTATACAAAAAGGAGGAAGAGAAGAGGACAGTTTGGAACAAAAGGAGAAAAGGGACAATCTGAGACTGAACAGGCGAGTTAAAAAAGGGAAAGGGGCAGAGTGGAGAATGTAAATGAGAGCTTTATGGGAAGCTGAGATTCATGAGCAGATTCATGAGATTGAAGAACAGAGGGTGAAGAAAGTAGCAAGAGAAAGCAGGTAAAGGGAGGAAGGACGGAGTTACAGTGATTGAGCTGCCCATTGTATTCAGCGTGACCCCCACTTTTGGCAGCCTTAAAGTCCAGCTCATGCTGTCATCAGCACTGTCTTTGTCCAGTAACTGGAGCCCAACAAAGTAGCAAATGCCGAGGGGTTAATTTCTTCTCCGACAGCGACCCTGCCCAGATGTGAGTCCTTGAGTTGTGGTTGTGGATCAAGAACAAGCCAGTAAATCTGACTTGGCCATGGACTGGGGGCTTAGGGAAATTCCATGGCTTGTCTAAAAATTAAAATCTGTTCTTGAGGATCTGTGAATTCTCAACCTAGGTTTGTTTCCCTCCCTCAACTGCTAGGTCAGACCTCTTGGTACTAGGTTGGAGTTTTGAGGTCTCTCCTTGATTCAGACTCCAGGGTCTCAGCTGCTGAGTGCTGAATGAGAGAGCACCTCACTTAGGTCCTCGCTAGCATATGAGGCATGAGGAGAGGTGGAGATGAAGCTCCCCCTGCACCTGTCCGAGACCCAGCCCTGTTCTTTGGCCCCAGACATTCAGCAGGAGAATGCAGACAGGCCTACGTTCACCAGACAGACACTTCAGGTTTTGAACGTTATGTAAAGACTGGAGTAAATGGGCCTGGCTCCTGTGTTTGCCTGTGGTCCAGAGCTCAAATGATTACAGATGGGACTCCATCATATCTCCGCTTTTATCTAAGGGTAGTTTATTTTCTCCTCCTCACATTTATCCTTTACATTCTGAAGGCAAGTGTGTATATATATATACACTTCAGTGTTTATAGGAAGACCTTCTGGCGTCACTGGTCTCACGGCTATAGACCATGCGACAGAAGTTGTTTCTCCACTTGGGGAAATTACATACAGCCCAGAATAAACTTGTTCACTCAGAATAGATTTCTAGGCCCCACACATACTGGAAAAACTGTTCCTTAGTGCCTATCTGTCTTTTGTTGAAAAATGGGACATCTGAGGTAGAGATTCAATTCGTTTCAAACTTTAGCTTGGTAAAGTAAAAAAAAATAAAATAAAATGATACTAGTCTTTCCAAGTAAGAGTTTTATTTGTGTCTTTTGAACACTGGTTAGATGGCTCAGTTAAAGAGATGTAGTGCTAATGAAATTGAAGTTGCAGGTTCATTCTCAAAACAAAACAAAACAAACAACAACAACAAAAAAAAACAGTCTGGGAGCAGAGCTCAGTGGACCCTATGAGGTAGATCAGGAACTTTCTACTCAAGAGACCCAGAGGTCTCATAGGCTTTAAGTCCTTCTACTGAGAGAAGTTATCCCCTAAATGTTTCCAGAGTTGGAGAATAGGGAGGAAGAAGCTTAAGGAGATGTGGCCAGCTCTGGGAATACCCACTTGCCCTCACTAGGAGAGCCAAGACTTCCTTGACTGATCCTGCTGAAGGATGTGGAGAGAAAACATGGCAGACTGCATGAGAAGACACACTCTGGCACCCTGTCTGTGCCCTGCTGGCTGTCCCTTCCTCTATGGACAGGGTAGGAGATTTTATGCTATTTTGCAAAGCCATTAAAATTATGCTGGAAGGACATCTAGAATCGTTTCTTACTACCTCCATTATTCTTGCTTTATCAGAACACAAACCTTTCCTCCACATGTAGAGTAGTCTGTTTAAGGTGGGAGTATCTCCAAAATGCTGTCAAAAAGAGTTTCACGGAAAGCCATGGGGAAGGGTTAAGGCTGCACAGAGCTGGCCCATCCATTTACTATATATGAAGAATTTCAGTTTAATTACCTAGATATTTTGCACAGATGGGAAAGGAGGGAATGAAAGGCATTTTGTAGTGTTCTGAGGAATGGAAGCCTGACATCAATAGAGAATTTTCTTCTGATTTCACCATGTCCAAAGGCTAGTTAGCTTCACTGACTCTTTCCAGGTCTCCCCCTGTATATATGTATGTTGTTTATATATATAACATATACATATAAATATAAACGTATCTATAATCTCCAAACTAGAGCTTTCATTAGACTGAAATAGGTGTATAACATAAGGGGGTGAAAGAACATAGGGGAAGCCGTACACATTTATTAGAAAAATAGCTTTGCATAGATGCTGATCAACAGAGGGCCTATAAGATCCCTCATATGGGAAAGACATGACAGTGTTTATGTACATCAGTTATGTAAATATTACTTCCATCCAGAGATACTATCTACATATTTGAATTTGAAACAAAGTGAGGACTATAGTTTGGTTCAAACTGCTAGAGGGAGATTATTTTCATTTGGGTTAGCATCTGCTCTCCTCCCCAGAGAGTTTCCTTTAGTTATGGAAAATCAGCATGCCAGGACAATTTAGAAAATGCTCTATTGGTTTGTGAATCAAGAGTTCTGAGTTTTAATTTTAATTCTGTTACTGACCGTGGGAGCTTTGATAAGGAACAGTGCTGTCATTTCTACACGTGAAAAAGAGTGAGGGAGGAGAGATGAAAAACATCTGACCTAGGGAAAAAATATATTTTAAAGATAAAAAGTAATGTCTAAAATTCTAATACTGGCAGTGTTTTCAATGTGGCCGTGCCAAGTCCGAGCATACCATGAAGGCATGGGCAGGATATTTGCCAGGCCTACCATAATGGTAGAGATTTTTGGGCACTGACTCTGCTTCCTGTCGTCTGAATAGACATGGGGGCAATTACAGAAAAGTGGCTGAGAGCCCGGGACAGAGGAAGTAAATGGAAGGCACAGACGCCGCCACTCTGATTTGGCATATTACCAGATTGGGATCCTCTTGACTTTATGAAACTGGAAAGCCCTTGGGCAGCTGCGATATAAACATTAAATAATATTGGAAAAGGTCTATGTAAAAATCAGATAGGAATAATGGGCCTCTGCTAGGTCTGGTTAGTTAGAAGCTTGTGGTTAGTCAGGTGTTTGGGCTAGCAGTCAATTAATTTGATGTTAAGGAGGGATGGCTTTTCACACCGGTGGGTGAAGGCCCATTGTGGGTCAGGTGTGGGAGGCAGTAAGACACTAAAGAATGGTTAATGAGACACTCCTTGTGTGGGTGAAGGCTCAGAACAGCTCTCTCTCCTGAGCTGGGCCAGGTTCCAGCCTCAGATAGACAGGAGTGAGACTGCTTTTGCCCCCAATTAGCAGAATTACTTGAAAAGTCAAGAAAATGTGGTCTTATTCTTGGATCTGAGTCTGTACCTGAGTTTCAGCTCAGCGGCAGTGAAGCGCCCCAGGGCCCCCCCAATGCTGTGTATTCACTGAAGGTTCCTGTTTGTCTCTTGCAGCTTCTGCTTCCTGCTCCTCGGGTACCTAATCTCTGCTCCTGCCTTCCACTTTCCTCCTAACGTGAGCTCAGCTTTCAGCTTTCTCTCAGGTTCTCCTTTCTGTTCCCGGGGCCGCACCCTCCTTCAGTGTGTCCTCTGTGTGTGTGTGATGGAAGGCGGGCTCCAGATCTCTCCATTCCCCGTGAGCACAGTGACACCCCTCTCCTCTTGGACCCTGGGAGATTCCTGTCTCCTGCTCGGTCTTTACTGCCCAGAAGGAATGCTGTCTTCCTAAATCAAGGACTCAAAATGCGGAACTGCCCTGGAGCTGAAAAAGAGTTTCAATCTGAGAAATAGATACATTTGGCCTCTGACTTTTGCATCATGTGACTTGTGATCTGCACCAGGTCTCTCCCATGCTGTCAACTGTACTGTTACACCCAAATTTTATTTTGCATTTTAATGTATTTCCTGCTTGCTAGACAAGGACCTAGTTCTTTTTAGAGAAAACCTAATTAAAACTATGCAGTGACATCTCCACTAAGTCCTATCTTGTTAGAAGTGTCCATGTAAGAATTCTGAGCTCCAGATAAGGCCCTGATTGCTTCCAACAGCGTTCAGTCATAATAATATTTGATCATATTTAAATACCTCCCTTGTGCTTGATAAACTCGGTTGAACTTGTCTTTGACATTTAAGTTTTTCTTTTTAGGGCTCTAACCTTAGGAATGGAAGGGGGCTGTTGAGGAGCCATTTCCATTCAGTTATTTTTATTTTCCTTTGTTCTTCAATCCCTTGGTGCTATTTGGGAGTTTACCACTAAACTCTATTAAACTCCCTTTTATAGAGATTTCCCTTTATGGCTTTTTTTTTTTTTTTTGCCCATTTTCTACTTTTGTTTCCTGTCCGGATCCATTTGGGAAATGATTCCTATTTTTTGCTTTACCTCCTGGTGAATCATGTAGCAACTGAACCAGCAGTCTGAATTTTTTACGGAACTATTTTCAGGTTTTTTTTAAATGAAAATTCTATCTTGCCCATAACCTGGTTTATTTTTGGCTTGTCTTAACCATTCAAGTCCTGGACCTTGGGACTAATTTGCATTATTTACCACCATGCAGGTCTTGGCTGCAGAGCACCACCAGCCCCCTTCCCCCACCTCCCACCCAGGTGCCTGTAAGAGCTTCCTGAGACCTTAACAGCAAGCTGCTCCTGCATTTGGTGGAAAGGTGTTTCTGCTGGAGCAAGTCAAGAGTTATTTACATATACCGAGGGTCTTCTTACCCTCAGCCTCTAGTAGCCCAGTAACCATTTCTTAAGTAAAAACTTGCCTTTTGGGAATTCTTAACTTTCTTTTTTTTTTTTTTTTTTTTTTTTAGATTTTATTTATTTATTTATTTGACAGAGAGAGATTACAAGTAGGCAGAGAGAGAGGGGAGGAAGCAGGCTCCCTGCGGAGCAGAAAGCCCGATGTGGGACTCTGAGATCATGACCTGAGCCGAAGGCAGCGGCTTAACCCACTGAGCCACCCAGGCGCCCGGGAATTCTTAACTTTCATCAGTGCTATAATACGACCTATTTTATTTTCTTTAGGATTGGGATTACCAGCTGAAAGAGCTGCGCTCACCCTGCTCTTATTCCACCCTTCACGGACTTGTGAATTCCCAGTCTGTTACAACCTTTCACTCCCCATTACAATAGTTTTCTCCATTGTTTTTTGGGGGGTTTTGTTTGCTTGTTTTTTAAGTAGGCTCCATGCCCAACATGAGGCTCTAACTCACAGCCCGGAGATCAAGAGTTCTCATGCTCTCCCACCTGTGCCAGCCAGATGCCCCTCTCCATTGGTTTCTGAGAAAATTATAGAACCTATAGCTTTTTTTTTTTTTTAAAGAACCTATAGCTTTGTTGAGCTATGCTTTCTTCCGGAGTCCTAATGAAATAGTTTGTCTCTTTAAAATTAATTACATTTACATGTCAGTTTTGACTTACTTAAAAATATTGTGCCTAATGGATAAAATATTATGCTAAGTCAAGATTATAAGTGGAGAACACTAAAAGATGCTTTATCAAATTGTCTTTTCCCAATTCCCAAAGTCCTGTGCTTTTCCTCTCCTTTAAATTTATCCCCTTCCGAATTTGTTCTTGTAAAAGTCTGTCCTGCTTTTACCAGGCACTTGAATCAAACAAACTTCTGTGTGTGATGACATTTTCTCCTAATTTCTTGTCCGTGGAACCATTTTGTGTGTACTTCTGTGTGTATGTGGTGGCCTGTCCAAGCCTTCCTCTGCAGTCCTGCCTCAGTGGCTGCTACATGTGGGGTAGCCAGCCAGTCAGGGAAAGGGATGCAGGAGAGCTTCCTGGCCTTAAAGAGTCAGCTGATAGAATCGTAACAGGCTTAGTGTTCCTATGAGAATGGACAGGTAAGGGAGCCCTTAGCTAACAAAGTAAAACCAGGGCGCATCTCAGCAGAGGAAGAACTAACTCATCCCTGCCTGTGCTAACGTTACCCTTTTCCTTCTAGAAGTTTCAGACACCTGCAAGAGAGACTTGTGTGGAATGTCAGAAGACAGTCTATCCGATGGAGCGTCTCTTGGCCAACCAGCAGGTGTTTCATGTCAGCTGCTTCCGTTGTTCCTACTGCAACAACAAACTTAGGTAAGCCAACTAGTGTGTGCTATCTCTCTGTGTCGCTGGACCACAGGAAGGAGTCATTGGCTTTTAGAGCTCTGGTACTAGAAGCTCTTGTACAAGAGTACGCTGTTAAAGGTCCTTGAAGAAAGTAAAAAGTACCATTTAGTAACAAGTATTTCATATCAAGTGAGAGTGATGTTTGGAACTTCTTGGTACATTGATATTTAAATTTACATGTTTGATTTATGTGGAGCTTAAATACTATGGGTGGCAGATAAAACCCCCTGTGACTTAATTTAGTAGAATATCCTCCTTTGGTCTTACAGAATCATAAAGTTAGGAAATCTTAAGAGTATACTTGTAGGGGTGCCTGGGTGGCTCAGTTGGTTGAGCGTCTGCCTTTGGCTCAGGTCATGATCCTGGAATCCCAGGATTGTGCTCCATATCAGGCTCCCAGCTCAACAGAGAGCCTGCTTCTTCTTCTTGCCTGCTCAAGAGTGAGCCTGTCACTCACCCCACTCTTGCTCTCTCTCTTTCTCAAATAAATAAAATCTTTTTAAATTTTTAAATAAAATTTTTAAAATAAAATCTTTTTTAAAAAAAAGTATGCTTGTCTAAGTCCTTACATGTCCCAAACTGTATAAATGGTAATAACAATAATAATAGACCTTAAAGAGCATGTATTTTTCTATATATTGCTTCCTTTGATTTCTGAGAAAATAATTATAATTTCTTCCATGTAACTCAAGGTATGGATAGAAATGTTACAAATTGGGGCGCCTGGTGGCTCAGTGAGTTAGGTGTCAAATTTTGATTTCAGCTCAGGTCACGATCTCGGAGTTGTGAGATCGAGCTCCGTGTCGGGCTAGTTGCTCAGCGTGGAGTCTGCTTGCCCCTCTGCCCTCTGCTCCTTTGCCCCCTCACCCCTGCCCGAGCTCACTTTCTCAAATAAATAAATAAAATCTTTCAAAAAAAAAAGAGAGATGTGACAAATTGGGGACATACTCCATATTAACTCATTTAAATCAGAGAGTCTTAGAGAAATAAGTAACTAGGATGCCATTTCCCCCAGCTTTCTTTTCAGAGCAAGCATTCCTTCTAAGATACTACCTAGTTCTAGGTACTAGAACTAGTTGTAAGATACTACCTAGTTTCAGAGCAAGCATTCCTTCTGAGATGCTACCTAGTTCCAGTGTAAGATAGCTCTAGCTCCACAACTTTCCCTCCTATTGAGCCAAAATGTGCCTCTGTAACTTCTTCTCGTTGTTTCTTTTTCTGCCCCTGGTATTGTATTTTTTCTCTCCAAAGCATATTTTTCTTTTTTTTTTTTTTTAATATTTTATTTATTTATTTATTTGACAGAGAGAGAGAGAGATCACAGGTAGACAGAGAAAGAGGGGGAAGCAGGCTCCCCGCTGAGCAGAGAGCCCGATATGGGGCTTGACCCCAGAATCCTGAGATCATGACCTGAGCCGAAGGCAGAGGCTTAACCCACTGAGCCACCCAGGTGTCCCCAAAGCATATTTTTCTGTTTCTGAATTTTTAATCTCTTCTGTGGAAATGCTATTATTTTTATATCTCCTTTAAAATGTGTTGCCCTGCGAGAGACACCAAATCTTCTAAAGGCCTGTCCAGTGCTGATATTAGAGTAGATTTCTTTCCTGGCTGCTGCTCACTGGGCTGCTGTTCACCATATCCAGGCACTAGCATCTAGTGAGAACAGACCATTTGCAGGGCATTATACCTACTCCTGTAGAGATGTCCTTTTAAATTATAACACAAAAGGGGAACGAGGAAAATGATCCAACTTTGTACAAAGGGATATCATTGTAAGTAGTTACAGATTATAAATAGGAAATCTGTGAGTGGTCAGAGACAGGTGGGCTTATCTAGGGAAGACTTCTTGGAATAAATAATGTTTTTTGACAGTTTTCACAGAGGGGAGTGAAGCCATTTGAAAATAGGAAGATATACCACATGAAAGAATGTCTTGTGAAAGTTCAGGCCTAGAAATGAGCATGTTTTTATAAGGATAGTAAAACACATGGGCTTGAAAGGGAGTGGGTAAAGAATTCTAGGTGGTCAATGTCCTTTTTTTTTAAGATTTTATTTATTTATTTGACAGACAGAGATCACAAGTAGGCAGAGAGGCAGGCCGAGAGGAGGAAGCAGGCACCCCACCAAGCAGAGAGTCCGATGTGGGACCCGATCCCAGGACCCCGGGATCACGACCTGAGCCGAAGGCAGGGGCCCAACGCACCAAGCCACCCAGGCGCCCTGATCAATGTCCTTTTAAAGATATTTTCTAAGATATTAGCATCTTCTGAAAATACTGCAGTTGCCAGATTTCAGCCTGCTAGTATAAATAAGAGTATACAGGTCTATTAACTTTATGCTCTTTTTCTTTTAACAACAGTCTAGGAACTTATGCATCTTTACATGGGAGAATCTACTGCAAGCCTCACTTCAATCAGCTCTTTAAAGCTAAAGGCAACTACGATGAAGGCTTTGGGCACAGACCACACAAGGATCTGTGGGCAAGCAAAAATGAAAATGAAGGGGTTTTGGAGAGACCTGCCCAGCTTCCAAATGCAGGCGAGACCCCTCAGAGCCCAGGGGTAGAAGATGCCCCCATTGCTAAGGTGGGTGTGCTGACAGCAACCATGGAAGCCAAGGCCTCCTCTCAGCCAGAGAAAGAAGACAAGCCAGCAGAAACCAAGAAGCTAAAGATTGCCTGGCCGCCTCCCACTGAACTTGGTAGTTCAGGAAGTATCTTGGAGGAAGGGATCAAAGTATCCAAGCCCAAATGGCCTCCTGAGGATGAAATCAGCAAGCCTGACGCTCCTGAGGATGTCGATCTGGATCTGAAGAAGCTAAGACGATCTTCTTCACTGAAAGAAAGAAGCCGCCCATTCACCGTAGCAGCTTCGTTTCGAACCACTTCAGTCAAGAGCCCAAAAATCTTGTCCCCACCTATAAGGAAAGGCTGGAGCATGTCAGAGCAGAGTGAGGAGCTGATAGGAGGAGCGACAGCAGAAAGGAAACAAGTGGAAAATGCCCATACCTCTGAGAAGAATGGTAGTGTGGGAAAAACAACCTGGCAAAACCAGGAATCTAGAGGAGGGGAGATGGGGGGAAGAAGTAAGGAAGATCATAGTTTTGAGATGGGGAGTGAGAATCTTACAGAAAATGGTGCAAACTTAGATGAAGATGAAGGAGGCCTCAAGCAGCAGTCTCCGCTAGAACCCAAGTCTACAAATTGGTCCAGCTTTGCAGATGATACCTCCCCGAATGAATTCACTACCCCAAGTCAGAAATCCCAGGATGTGGGATTCTGGGAGGAAGAAGTAGTTCAAGAGCTGTCTGTGGAGGAACAGATAAAGAGAAATCGGTACTATGATGAGGATGAGGATGAGGAATGACAGACCACAAGTGGTGCTGGGCCTTAAATTTGTGTTCGTGTTAGTGAGCCTCTGCCCTTTCTCACAGTGATGCACGTACACAGATATCTTAGCATGAACTGTAATTTATATTCAAGTAATTTTGGAAGAGTTCTTAAAAAAAAATCCCATACTGCAGCTTAAGTGAACCAATTCTAAGTTCTAGAGATAATATTACTTAAGTCCTCTATTTTAGCAATGAGAATATACATAAGTGCTTTAAGGTCTTATGGTAAGGGGGGCGGAATATGCCAACTGATAAGTCCAGACTCCACTGTATTCCCAAAAGGCATTACAAAAATAGATGATTATAAGCACATTGTTACACTAAAAATTCAACTATGGAATTAGGGAACGTACAGAGGGGGTTTAGAGACCTAAACATTATGACTGAATGCACTTTAGTATAAAGGGCACAGTTTGTATATTTTTAAATGAGTACCAATTTAATTATTTAGTATTCGTCTGTTAAGAGATCCAATATTTAATCTTTAAAACATTTTTTAGGTTAATTTTCTTACTTTGATAGATACGGGGGATTTATTGCTATGCATCCTTTTCTCTAAATAATATCCTGAACTGGATTCTTGAGATATAACACCACCATTCTTTGGGGGCACTTGAGCACATTTGGTGCTTGGGGAGATCCACTGTCTCTCCTATAAGCTCTGGTATTTGCCAGGGAAGTTTGACTAGACCCCAAATGATTGCTTTCTTCTTTGGTAGTCTCTATGCAGCTCCTAATATACTGAAAGCTGCAATATTTTTATAAGATCTTTTGTATTGTTGTTTGCCATGTTGCATGTTAAAGCAAAAGTGAGGAGTTTAAAGGAAATAACAGAAAAAACTGCCTTAAACCGCTTGAGCCCAGACTTCCAAACCTGATATTCCACTTCTTATATCCCCTTTCTGGGACACTAGTTTTTATTTTAATATTTACCAGCTCTGAAATGTATTGATTTTTATGGCAAACAGTATTTCCAGGGTGCAATTAAACCAACTATAGGCCTTTTTCGGGAAGATGGTTTTCTAGTAGTTAAGTTTCAGACCATTATAAACTTGAGTACATCTGTTGTACATAATTGATATTCGAAATCTATGTGGGGGAGAGAGGTATTTTAAGCTACAGACTTTTCTTTGTACTCCCTTTTTAGAGATTTAGCTCTAATATTTTTTAGAGATGTAAAATATTCTGCTTTCTTACAGTCTTGCTTAGTCTGAAACATTTTTATTCAATAAAGCTTTTAATTTACATTTGAACTTTTCAGTGTTCTTTTCCAATTTTTATTTTACGTTGTGACAGTCTCCCAGGACCTCCTTTTACTTGAGTGGTTTGGAAAGAAAAAGCAAATGGGTCTGGTGCATTTTAAGTGAAGATAAGTGTTATGAGTATATCTCACCGCTAGGTGGTGGTGTTGGGTCGATCATGGGTGCTCATCTGCTCTAAAGGACAAATTTTTCTTAAAAATTGAGGGCAACTTGTCAAGAAAATTCGTGTGTACATTCAAAATGAGCTGTTTGTTTTAGGCATTCAAAATCGGTTAGTGGTTTTTTATTATTCATTGTACTCAACATTTAACAATTCACCTTGCAATTATGCCTAACATGCTAAAGGGAATTTCCAAAGGCCTCTCCTTGAAGATATCTGTGTTTTCCACTCTGGGCAGAGGAATAGTTAGTTGTTTGATTTCCTTTCCACTAGAGGCAACTGCCCCAATAGTTAAAGCACTTTTTTTTTTTTTTTTAGTATCATTTATTTATTCATTTGAAAGAGAGAGAGCACAAACAGGGGGAGCAGACTCCCCACTGAGCAGGGAGCTCAATGTGGGGCTTGATTCCATGACCCGGGGATCATGACCTGAGCTGAAGGCAGACACTTAACTGACTGGGCCACCCAACACTTTTTTTTTTTTTTTTTTTTTTTTTAATGGAAGTATGGGAGTGTGAATTATCTTGGGCATGCTTTTTGAGTCATCTGTGACATTTTTCCATGGTCACTTACTGCATGGTCCAGGGTCTTGCCTGGTCTTCCAAATGGATGGCAAGGTTCTATTTTCTGCTCTTGACCCCATCACAGGCTGAAGTCATTTAGGAAGCCCTGTTTACTCAACATTTAATCCAGGATGACATCCATAAAATATCAAACCCTGGCTTGATTTTAGCTACGTTTACTGTGTGACTCACTGATACTCCAGCCCATCCACATAGTACTCAACGAATCTACTGATTTTATACAAAAAAGTCTATGTGTCTATGGCCAGCACCTATGGGTATTAGCTGAATATGTCACCGTAAATCAGATATGCAGGGACTGAGATTAATTTTAGAAGAACCATTTTCTTTGTCTTTCAAGGGCTAAGATAGACATAGGTACAGAGAGTAGAAACAAGGATTAGCTCCATAACAATATAATAAAAGGCTGTTTTTTTTTAATATGTTTTTTAAGATTTTATTTATTTATTTGACAGACAGATCAGAAGTAGGCAGAGAGAGAGGAGAAAGCAGGCTCTCCACCCAGCAGAGAGCCCGATGTGGGGCTCGATCCTAGGACCCCGAGATCATGACCTGAGCCGAAAGCAGAGGCTTTAACCCACTGAGCCATCCAGGCACCCCGATGATGTGCTTTTCTCTTGGTGAAGCAAGAAAAGGGGCCAGCTTGGGACCTGAGATAGTTAAGGAGACTCTTCATGACTACTATAGGGCCAACTTAATTCCTTCCACTAGCTTGCTCGTTGGATCACTGCTGAACGTGAATGCTGTACAAAGTTTGCTCTCATTACATATTTCGTCAACTATATATTTTCTAACAGCCAAGAGGTTGAGAAATGGTACAAATGTGGTTTTGGGGGGATAGACCTTGAGACCAAGATTACTGTGTGCTAGTTCCTGCATGCCAAGTTAGTATGTTCTTTGTTCCTTGGGACTCTGATTTGAAATCCCATGGGATCAAGGAGAGTTTACTATTTTATTTTAAGATTTATTTATTTGACAAGAGTGTGCACAAGCAGGGGAAACAGCAGGCAGAGGGAGAGGGTGAAGCAGGCCTCCTGCAGAACAGGGAGCCTGATGTGGGGCTCCATCCCAGGACCCTGGGATCACAACCTGAGTCAAAGGCAGACGCTTAACCCACTGAGCCACCCAGGTGCCCCAAGTTTACCTTTTTAAAATGTACCTTGAATAGAGGGTAATTACCAGTAAACTATTGCTGCGTTGAAACAAAAATGGCTCCAGGCAGTGGTTCTCAGACCAGCTGCAGTGCATTGCCTATGAGTTTATTAGAAATGAGAAATATAAATCATAGGCCCCACCCTGACTCACCTCCTGAATCAGAATTTCTATGGATGGGGTCCAGAAAACTTTTAGCAAACTCTCCATGTGAGAGATGAGACAAGCTAAGATCCAAGCTGTGGTACCTCAAGTTTGAGAACCACTGAGCTAAAGCAAACCTAGTCAACTTTAGGATGGTTCCCTTACCCTCCCGCCACTTTCTTCCTCTCCCCTGAAACTCTTAGCTTCTGGTGTAAGCCTGCCTTACTAGTTACAAAGTTACTTTATCTGTCCTTGAACAAGAGGTAGAGATTCAGTTCTTTTAATCTTCTTTTCAGATCATTCTAGTTAGCCTGTGGTAATTAACCTAACAGCTGGGTTTAGGGTTTAAACAGACTGCACTCAGGGTTCAGGAATCTCCAGCAGTTGAGGGACAATTTTGAATTTTAGCTTTTTGAAGTTTTCTTGTTTATGGCTCCCCTTCTTGTTTATGTGGATCCACAAAAGAGTTAAATATTTAATGCGCAAACCTAATATTAAGAAGGGTTGTAAGACAAGGGCTCAGGGTTCCAGAGTCTAAAAACTCTCTAGATGGGAAGCCCAGGTCTACACGATTCTATCTAACCTTGGGAAAGCTGCTTAACCCCTCTGGACCTCAATTTACCCATCGGTAAAATAGTAAATACTTCATGGGATGATAGCGTTAAATAACTGGTGTAAAATGTTCAGTACCTGGCACAGTGACTCTCCTTAAATATTGGCCATCATTTATTTATTTTTTTTCCTTTGTATTATTCTTTGGATAATATCCTTTGGATATCTTCAATTTCCTTTTACCCATGAGAAAAATAAAAGGATTTTCAAAAGTCCATTTTAAGAGATAAAACAGGGAAAGGGAATTGAGATTATGGAAAGACACGAAGGAAGGTAAAAAGTTGGGAGCACAAAACGCTACAGGTGGGCAGAGTTTAGGCGGACCTGAGAAGAGATAGGCCCCAGTGATTGGGGCTGGGGGCAGAGATGTAGGTACGGGCTGCCTCGAAGCGGGAACAGCCTTTGGAACGCCTGGGCGGAGACGAAGGAGCGTCCCCTTCAGGGAGCTAGGCCTGGAAATAGGGGTGTGGCCATGGCTGGAGGACAGTGAAGAAGGGGAAGAGTGGCCGAAATCCTTGGCAAAAATGGGCGGGGGCAGAGCTCAAGGCCCGCGGGACGGGATGGAGGCGGGGCGGGGAAGTGAGGCGTGGCCAGGCCGGAGGCGGGGTCCTAGGGAGAGGCGGCCCCGGGGGCCGCAGTCAGGGAGGTGGGTGGGTGTGGAGCCGAGATGGGCGGTGAAGAGGCCCTGCCCCACGGAGGAGGCGGGCTGAGACTTGCCGGGGACGAGAAGGGGCCGGAACGGGGTGGCTGCCAGTCGGGCCCCGCCCCGGGGCCGCCTCCTCGCGGGTTCCGTTGGCTGAAGCTGCAGCTGAGGCTGTGGCGGCGGCGGCCGCGGGGCGGGCGTAAGATGGCGACAGCGGCGGCTGGAGCCCTGGGCCTGCTGTGGGGTTGGCTGTGGAGCGAACGCTTCTGGCTGCCTCAGAACGTGAGCTGGGCCGACCTTGAGGGGCCGGGCGACGGCTACGGCTACCCGCGCGCGCGGCACATCTTCTCGGCATTCCCAGTGGCGGCGGGCATATTCTCCGTGCGGCTGCTCTTCGAGCGGTGAGAGTCCGCGAGCGAGCGGCGCGGAGGTCCGGGGCCGGGGCGGGGGCCGCGGTGCGGGCCGGTGGGGCCGGCTCGGGGGAGAGGCCGAGCACCGGAAGCATCAGTGCGGGGAAAGCCCGGAAGCAGGGGCTGGGAAAGCCTGGGCCGCCGCGCGGGATGCTCGGAGGGTGGCGGAGGTGGTCGCAGAGCCTAGGTAAAGACCGAGTTTGGGGCGTGGACAGTCAAAGAGCCGGAGTCGGTGGAGGGACGCTGGGGCCTCTCCATCTCCGATCCCGGAGGTCGCCTGGGGGGTCTTCTAGGCCTGCTCCCAGCATCCAAGAATTCTACTGACGGGAAGCAGGTTGTGCGGCCGAAAGCCCGAACAGCCGAAGCGAGAAACAGGAAAGGGCCACGGGAACCAGCACTAGTTGGGGTGTGGAAGCTCAAGGGTTAACGCAGAGCCAGCCCTTCCAAGAGCAAGGTTGGACTCTTGAGAGTTGAGGGGAACAGAGTTAGGCCCCAAGCCTTGGTCTGTCCGTTCATGGACATGTGTGTGAGACAGAGAGAAAAAAATTATATGTATATATTCTCACTCCCCCCTCCCCCCAAAATGCTGCCCGATACCGCAAGAGAGTAGAAATCTGGTAGGGATAAGGCGTGGTGGAGCCTGAGGCTTCCAACGTATGGAAAGGTGTCAGGTTAGTTGCAGAACAAGCCTTGGAGGCCTGAGATGGAAGGAGGAGTGGTCATTTTGAAAGGATGAGAGCCGGAGGGCTTAAAAGAGGACACCTGTATTGAGGCAGCTTCTGAGTTTAGCACAATCACAGCATCTTTTCCTGACCTTGTGTTCTTGGTAAAAGTGATTTCACTTTTCTTTGAGTGATTAGTATCTGCTAAGATACAATGTTCACAGAGGACTTGATTAGGTTTTATAATGTGGACTTACAGCTGTGGGTGATTTTGATCAAACCTATTCAGACTCCAGGAAAGGAGACTTCTTTCCGCATAGGTCTCAGGTAATGAAGATGGCATTTTTGACATCTCTTGTTCATTTGGCCCTTAAGCAGAGCAGAAATGCTCTTTCTAGGATGGAAGTATATTGCAAATGCTCTTTTACTCTCTGAAAAATTAATGTTATGTGTTTTGGATTACTTTTCAAAACTGCCTACTATCTAATCTTTGATATTTTTTATATGTAGCTAGCTTGCCATTCATCCATTTATTCATAGTGTTTGTGTATTGTTATCAAAGCACTCTGTCAGACATTCACGTACAAAAATGAAGATGCTTTTAACTGAAGCAAATGAAACTGAAAGATCTAAATGCTTTTACTGGGACCTTGGGAACTTATTGTTGCCATTTTAAAAGTATAGTCATTGTATTAAATATTCCTGGTGTAGGGGCAAAAACCACTTATCCCTTTTAGGAATAATCTAGTTCCAAATACTCTCCACCTTGGCAACTGTGTATGAAGGCTGAAAAAAGAGAAAGAATGTAATGACTAAAAAGGAAAATACACAATTCAGGACAGAAAAAATTTAATTGTCCTAGGAAGAGATCCTCTGCTTTTTATATATGCCAACATGGAAATTTCGTCATGTCAGTGGTAAGAGGAAATAGCTTGTTGCTTATAAATACCCATTTCATATAAACTTGCGTGTATCTTCAGATTTCCAAAGAGTTCCCTCAGACGCCTGTGAAGACTTATATATCTCCTGGCAGAGCCGCTGGAAAGGATCCTTTACCTGTGGGAATTCTATCTGAATGTTTCTATGGTGCTCCAGTGTCCAGGGAGTAAGGGTGGATGGGGATACTGAGCTGAAAGCATTCTAGTATGATATTCTTTGGCTAGTAAGGTCAGGCATCTTGTTCATCCCATGATTGAATTTAGGAAAGTTTAACCCTAGAAGCAGTCTTGCTATTTTGTTTCTTTTTATAAAACCTACTAAGCAGTAGAATTGACTGCAGGATTATCAGTTCCTCTCTTGCTACACTGGCCTTCCATAAAAGTAGTAGAATCCACTCTTGGAGTATAGTAACAGATGTATTAGAAATATTGGTACAGTTAATTGTCTTTCCTAGGTTTTCTCATTTCTCAAGTCGGTTTCTAGAAGTGATTCATGTAGTAGTCATAGACTGTAAGAGCTAAAACTCCAGCCTTTTTTTTTTTTATAGATAGTAAGCTAAGCCTTAGAAATATCCCGCAGCTTTTCAGAGGTTTCATACTCACTGGGGAACTAAGATCCAGATCATTTTCCTAAGCCTCAAGGTTTAATCCCCCTTTTCCAATATTCTAAGATTTGGAGAACAAACCCATGCTCATCTTATTCTTGGTTATTTAATATAATGTATTTGACTTGAAGACTTTTTTTTTTTTTTTCAAATTGTTCTGCATATTTTAATGAGTCTTACACTATGCCCTTGGATAAAATATTACTATTTGTGCTGTTTTAAGAATTTCCCAAAGAGGGACACCTGGGTGGCTCGGTTAGTTAAGTGGCTTTGGCTCAGATCATGATCCCAGGGTCCTAGATCTAGTCCCATGTCAGGCTCCTTGTTTGGTGAGGAGCCTGCTTCTCCCTCTGCCTGTGCTCTTTCTTTCTCTGTCCCTCTGACAAAGAAATAAAAATCTTAAAAAAAAAAAAAAAAAGAATCTCCCCAAGAATTGGGGCGCTTGTTTGGCTCATTAAGGAGAATATGTGACTCTTAATCTCAGGGTGGTGCGTTCAAGCCCCCAAGTTGGGTGTTGAAAGTATTAAAAGATAAATAAACTTTTTAAAAAAATCTCCCAAAGAATAAACATAGCATTTACAGTTTGGTCTTACTTTCTCATCCTTTTCATCAACTACACTGAGCATTTTTTTTTTTTTTTTTTTAAGTTCTCACATTCCCTGGAGAACTATATCTGAAAGGGATGACTTGAAAAGGTGCCTGACCATAATAAGTGAAGTGTTTGTATCTAGCTATTTTGCTGAAGAACTGCAGGTAGGATATTATTACCTACCAAAAAATGGAGGTTTTCCTTTGTGGGCCTCTAGTGAGTGGTTGTATTCTGGTGGGCTGCACCTTGCAAAATGCCTCAAGAATAGCATGTGGTCAGTAAATATTTATTGAATGTTTGAGAAGGGTCTATCATCATCTACACAGATGCCCAGAGGAGTGACCAGAATCTAGATCTTCAACCTGAAATAGATGTTTGGCTTAGCTGAGAGAGGCAAAACTAAAATTCCTTTGTTTCTGGTTAAATTTCATCATACTATACATATATGTTGTGCACCTTTCTACACATTTTTCTTTCTCCCCTCCCCATACACATATTCATGCTACCCTGTACTCTATCAAAACCGGGATAAGAAACTCTTCCATGTGTTTTTTAAAACTTCCTACTAAGTTCATGATAAAATTGTTTGAAACTTAATACCTAGTCACTTGAGCACTTGTTTCTTGGGATTAAGCAGGAACTTGAGACTTAATATTGACACCCATCAGAGCTATATAGTCTCATTTATTTTGAATATGGTATTGCAATAGGAGCTTTGTGTTGCCAGAAGAAAATTATTTTGTGAATTATGCAGGAGATAGATGAAAGCTATCCATGCTGCTCATTCATTATTCCAGTCCCCTCTTCTCTCTTGTTACTTTCAAAGCAACCTCACTGGGGTGTGTAAAGAGCCTTCTCAATACCATTCTCTGTCACAGGAGACTGAACAGACTCACTTGCTGGCCTGTCATGTAACTGGCAACAAGAGTAGTGACTCACTTTTTTTTTTTTTGGTGCACGTTTCTCAACCACTCATTTCATCTTCCTCTTGTAAGCCTTGCTACCTCCGCTACATACTGCCTTTCTTGTTTTCCCCCACTTCCGCTAAGTGGAGGTAGAACTTTTTTCTTCTCCCTGATAGGCCTGCTGCCCTCCTCCCAGATCCATGTCGGGTCACAGCATTGTGACCCAGTATTAGTGGGTCCTTCAGACAGGGTAGAGAGGCTTTGGGAAAAATGCACAAAGCTGCTGACTAGGCTGTAAGGGAGACTGCCCCTTTCATTGCATCCCTAAAAGTATTCTTTTGGGCGTTATTGGGTTGTAAATCACAGAATCCAATCAGGTTTGCAGATCCAGCAGAGCAAGATTGGAAAGGTCAGTCACATGGTCCTGCCCTTATCTAAGAATTCACTTCTTTTTTTTTAAACATTTTTTTTTAAAGATTTTATTTATTTGACAGAGAGAGATCACAAGTAGGTAGAGAGGCAGGCAGAGAGAGAGAGGAGGAAGCAGGCTCCCCGCTGAGCAGAGAGCCCGATGCGGGACTCGATCCCAGGACCCTGAGATCATGACCCGAGCCGAAGGCAGCGGCTTAACCCACTGAGCCACCCAGGCGCCCCAAGAATTCACTTCTTAATAAGCTCCTGACGGTCAGAAGCCTTATGTGTCCATCCTCTCTCTGGGGAAGCTACTTTCCCCAACACTTTGTGTGCAGTGGGTGTTAAGACTCTGCAGAAATCTCTGAATACTGGAATGCTAGAGGTCAGGTTCCTGATTTATCCTTAGAGACAATATATTCATCACAGAAAAGAAACATCAGATTTGCTTTAACCACTTCCTGATTCAGAAAACTAACCCTAGATGGGTTAAGAAGAAATTAATGAAGAACAGGCAAGCAAATGAAATCTGCACCCTTCTTACAGAGTGGAAAGGGAGATATACCTCTTTTTGGCTTCCTCTCCAGAGGTATTTTTAGGCAGATGAAAGCTGCTCTTCACTGAGTTTTGGACACTTTGTGCTTGAACTCACACTTTAATCTTCGGGGAAGTTAATTGAAATGTTACTGCAGGGCACCTGGGTGGCTCAGTTGGTTAAGTGACTACCTTCAGCTCGGGTCATGATCCTTGAGTTCGGGGATTGAGTCCCACTTTGGACTCCCTGCTAGGCAGGGAGTCTGCTTCTCTTGCTGACCTCTCGCCTCTCTTTTTTCTCTCTCTCTCA
This sequence comes from Mustela nigripes, assembly GCF_022355385.1. Taxonomy (NCBI): domain Eukaryota; kingdom Metazoa; phylum Chordata; class Mammalia; order Carnivora; family Mustelidae; genus Mustela; species Mustela nigripes. The sequence continues at coordinate 85,244,629 of NC_081562.1, read as the reverse complement.
ATAAATAAATAAAATCTTTAAAAAAAAAAAAAAAAGAAATGTTACTACAAAAGGAGTTAAACAACAACAAAAAATTTTGAAATCAGTTTTCCTAGAAACAAAAACAATTTTCCTAGATGTGAGGAATTCTCTCTGAATTATCTGAAACTGTGCTGTTTAGTACAGTAGCCACTAGCTTTTGTGGATTTCGAATGTGACTAGTCCAAATGTGATGTGTTAGTTAGATGTGTTCTAAGTGTAAAATACACATCAGATTTTGAAGACTGTGCAGGAAAAAAAAAAGAATGTAATATATCTCAAATTTTAACATTGATTATATATTGATGTGATAGCATTTTGGATATATCAGGTTAAACGAAGCATAATATCAATTAATTTTATTTGTTTCTTTTTTCCCTTTCTGAATGTGGCTGTTAGAAAATTTAAAATTATATATGTGGTGTGTATTATATTCCTCCTGACCAGTGTTGATAAGTAATTCAAACAAATATTTATAACTGAAAAGAATTTTAATGTAAATTCACATTTGATTCATTTTTTTTTTAGGACGAGAAGGTGATCCATCCTAAGTATATCAGATCCCCACTCTAAAGAACAGGTTTTTCTAAAAATTGTGGTAAAAATGGTTTCTTTGGTTTTTTTTAATTTAAAGATTTTTATTTATTTATTTGACAGACGGAGATCACAAGTAGGCAGAGAGGCAGGCAGAGAGAGGAGGAAGCAGGCTCCCTGCTGAGCAGAAAACCTGATGTGGGGCTTGATCCCAGGACCCTGGGTTCATGACCTGAGCCGAAGGCAGAGCCTTTAACCCACTGAGCCACCCAGGCGCCCCTACTGTGATTATTCTTAATGTCTTATCGGAGCACTGCAGCACCACATGTACATTTAACTACTTGACAAACTTGTTTGTTTACAGATCAACTACTCAATAAGAGGCCATATGCAGGAAAGCAAAACTACAGAGCAGTTCTTGGCTAGACTGCTGATCCATCACTAATTACTCAAAATAGCCTGTTACATCATTTATATCATTCAGAAAATGATTTACATTTTAAAACCCCCATTTTTGGGCACCTGGGTGGCTCAGTTGGTTAAGTAACTGCTTTACACTATAAGGGACATAAGTCTTGAGATAGTAAGAATTACATACAGTATGCATGTTAAAATGTTTCAGGTAGACACAATTTAAGACTAACTTATAGTATCACTGTATAGTAGCCAGTGAATATTTTACTTGCTGTAGAGCAGCAGTTCTCAAAGTGTGGCTAAAGAACAGCGAGCGGTCCCTAAGACTCTCATTGCTAAAGACTTTCTCCCTTTCCAACTATATACACACATTTCTTTCATTACAGATATTTATCTTTTTAATTTTTTATTAAATTTTTAAGGGAGGGGGCGGGGCAGGGGAAGAGGAAGAAAGAGAATCTTAAACCAGCTGTAAGCCCAATACTTAACCCAGCCCACAGCCGGGCAAGGTAGGGCGGGGTGTGGGCGTGCGTGGCCTCAATCTCACAACCCTGAGATCATGACCTGGGCCAAAATCAAGAGGCAGATGCTTAACGGACTGCGCCACCCAGGTACCCCAGCTTTACACATAATTTATCTATTTTAAAATTTATTTATTTTTTTTTTTTTTTAAGATTTTATTTGTTTATTTGACAGAGAGAAATCACAAGTACACTGAGAGGCAGGCAGAGAGAGAG
>NC_081562.1:85104827-85242826 GCF_022355385.1 Mustela nigripes | reverse complement strand
CGAAGGCAGCGGCTTAACCCACTGAGCCACCCAGGCACCCTAATTTATCTATTTTAAATGGTTAAGTGAGGGGCGCCTGGGTGGCTCAGTGGGTTAAAGCCTCTGCCTTCGGCTCAGGACATGATCCCAGAGTCCTGGAATGAAGCCCCACATCAGGTTCTCTGCTCAGCGGGGAGCCTGCTTCCCCCTCTCTCTCTGCCTGCCTCTCTGCCTACCTGTGATCTCTCTCTCTCTCTGTGTCAAATAAATAAATAAAATCTTTAAAAAATAATAATAAATGGGCAAGTGCCTATACAACTTAATGTATTTGCTTAAAGTAGAAACATACAATGTGATCCTTCTCATCACACTACCTGGTAGGTTACATCAGATTACACAGGTATTAGTCATCATAATACTCTAAGGCCCTGTTATAGGCGTAAGTGAAGATAACTTTGATGAAAGTGGGAGAAGGAGGGAAGAATAGTCTGCTATTAATCCCAGTGCATGCCTTGCCATGGTTTAGGGTAATATATATCATAGAGGTCTTTTTCTTTTTCATCTGCTCCTGCTTTAAGAACAGATTTGCCAGGGATGCCTGGGTGGCTCAATCCGTTAAGCTTCTGCCTTCAGCTCAGGTCATGATCCCAGATTCCTAGGATAGAGTCCTGTATCAGGCTCCCTGCTCCGTGGGGAGCCTGTTTCTCCCTCTGCCTGCTGCTCCCCCTGCTTGTGCACACTCTCTGATAAATAAATAAAATCTTAAAAAAAAAAAAAGAACAAACTTGTCAATTAAAAAAAATAGTCATCAAAAGAAACTGCAAAAAATATACATGTAAGTACAACAAATGTGTATAGCACATGTTGTTGGTAGACAGCAAATTCTGTCCTCAAGAATTTACTCAGAAGGGTGCCTGGCTGCCTCAGTTGGTTGAGCATGCAACTATTAATCTTGGGCCTGTGAGTTCAAGCCCCATGTTGGGTGTAGACATTACTTAAAAATAAAATCTTTAAAAATATAACAGATAGGGGCATCTGGGTGTGCCGGTTGTTAGGGGTCTACCTTCGGCTTAGGTCATGGTCCCAGGGTCCTGAGATTGAGCCCCATGTTGGGCTCCCTGCTTGGCAGGAGGCCTGCTTCTCTCTCACACTCCCCTTGTTTGTATTTTCTCTCTTGCTGTGTCTTTCTCGGTCAAATAAATAAAATCTTCGTGTGTGTGTGTGTGTGTGTGTGTGTGTGTGTATTAAAGAATTTACTCAGGAAAATACCCTGACGTGGGTGCATATGTATAAGGGATATACAAAATAATGTATGGTTGGGAGTTATCAGCACACAAATGAATAGTATTAGTATAATTTAGTAATTTTTGCTCTCAGCATTCTTTTTCATTCTTAAAATTTATTGAGCATCCCTTATTCCTATTAGTTTTTCCATATTTGAAAGTAAAGTTGAGGGACACCTGGGTGGTGTCCCAATTAAGCATCTGCCTTCGGCTCAGGTCATGATCCAGGATCCTGGGATCAGTCCAGCATCCAGCTCCTTGCTCAGCAGGAAGTCTGCTTCTGCCTCTGCCTGCTACTCCCCCTGCTTGTGCTCATTCTCTCTCTCTCTGGCAAGTAAGTAAGTAAAATCTAAAGAAAAAAAAAAGAAAGTTGATAAATTTAAGAAATGTACTTTTTATTTCATTAAGAGTAACAGTAATAGGGGCACCTGCGGGGCTCATTCAGTTAGGCATCTGCCTTCGGCTTAGGTCATGATCCCGGGGCCCTAGGATCAAGCTCTGCATCAGGCTACCTGCTTAGTGGGGAGTCTGCTTCTCCCTCTTCCTCTTCCCCTGCTCGTGTGCTTGCTCTCTCTCACTCACTCTATCTCTCAAATAAGCAAAATCTTAAAAAAAAAAAGTAACAGTAAGCCATGTTACATGTTAATGTGGATAACATTTTATAAAAGTAATCATTTTCAAAAATATTTAGAGAAAACAATGTCTTTCATGTCTGGCTTTAATAGAAGATAGTTGGATTCTTTTGGATTCTTCTTTCTGACTTCTGCATTCAATCTATTGTGATTCAATCTCTTGGTTGAAGTATATAAATAAAAGCTGGGGGGCACCTGGGTGGCTCAGTGGGTTAAAGCCTCTGCCTTCGGCTCAGGTCATGATCCCAGGGTCCGGGGATCGAGCCCCACATCGGGCTCTCTGCTCAGCAGGGAACCTGCTTCCTTCTCTCTCTGCCTACTTGTGATCTCTGTCTGTCAAATAAATAAATAAAATCTTTTTTTAAAAAAAAATTTATAAAAATAAATAAATAAAAGCTGGCCTCACACAAATATGTCATTGGAAAGGAGAAGTAGTTTTTCTTTGATACAATACCACAACACAAGTAGTAGTTTCTTTTCTCTTTTTTAAAAAATTGGGCTCCACACCCAACGGGGAGCCCAACATAGGGCTTGTATTCACAACCCTAAGATCAAGACCTGAGCTGAGACCAGGAGCCAGATGCTTAACTGACTGAGCCACCCACATGTCTCTAAGTAGTAGTTTCTTAAATGTTGGTTGCATTGTGAAATCTGAAACCCTATCAATGAACTTTTCATTCATGTTAAAATCAATTAGTCTGTCTTAAATTTTGAATGGCTGTCAAGAATTGGTCACTTTGCCTCGTTGCATCCAAGAGAGCAAGATGGGTTACCAGTAGCTCTACTGGAGTCATCTGAGGAAATCTGGCAAGAGTTCTCATCCCTGGGGTACCTGGGTGACTTGGTTAAGTATCTGCCTGCAGCTCAGGTCATGATCCCAGGGTCTTGGGATCAAGCCCCACATAAGGCTCCCTACTCAGTGGAGAGCCTGCTTCTCTCCCTCCATCTCCCTCTGCTGCTGTCTTGCTCTCTCTTAAATAAATAAAAATATTTTTAAAAAAAAGTTCTCATGCTTGCCACATCTGCTCAAACTAGCGTGGTATGATCTGAAAATACAGTCTTAGTATGTGCCACCATTGTTTCCATCAGTCTGTGAAGGATATAGGCTTAAGTAAGTTGGATTAAGTGAACTTCTTGAATGGGTCTTCTACCTTAACTGCAGATATCTAAGATACTTACTTTCATGCTAACTCTTTTTTTTTTTTTTAAAGATTTTATTTTTTTGACAGAGATCACAAGTAGATGGAGAGGCAGAGAGAGAGAGAGAGAGAAGCAGGCTCCCTGCTGAGCAGAGAGCCCCATGCGGGACTCGATCCCAGGACCCTGAGATCATGACCTGAGCAGAAGGCAGCGGGCTTAACCCACTGAGCTACCCAGGCGCCCCTCATGCTAACTCTTTGTACATAAAATAAAAGTACTTCAATTAAGAAAAAAGAAAAATACTGATTCATTGTGTTATAGTGTTATATAGATCTCCCAAATGTCAGTACATTCCTTTATATAATATTAAAAAATCATATTAGTTAAATCTCATCAGAACCAGTCTTATGAAAGCTTGAAGCACTGGGAAGTTGTCAAGCTCAAAGGTAGATATAAGTTCTCCAAAATTCTAATTTTCACTTGAAAGCTTGAATTTTATCATTGGCACTAGTTGTTTTGTTTTTGTTTTTCCTAGTTTTTTGGGGGGGGGTCATGAAAAGCTTAATTTTATTCATTTTCAATAAAATGTTTCCTGAAACACAGATCCAAATAACCTTGGTTTGTCTGTTGGCCATTCTTTCAGGTAGAAGTGGTATTCTGTGAAGAAAGTGATTCATTTGAGCACAGAACTCAGTTGAACTAGTGTTTCCTTAAGATAACTGTATACTTTGGTGTCCAGCAAAAGTGCTTTCTGTGTACTTCCCATTTGATCACAGAATGCTTTTTTAAAATACACTCAAAGGCTGATATTTATTAAAATCAATCATTTGTATTGCTTCAATGAGGACATTCTTAAGTGAACTGGCTTAAAAATAAATAACTAAGAGGACATATAGCAAGGAAGAACACAAAAACTACTACTACAGTTTGCTGCCACTGCCTTGATTTATTCTCAAGCACTGTAAATTTTACCTTCCATTGCTGTGCACTATCATTGCAAATTTCAGCACAGTAACAAAGGAAATTTTATTTCAAAAATGGTTTTTGCTTTGTGGGCCTCTAGAGAATATCTCAGGGACCCTGTGGGGTCTATAGACTATACTTTGAGACTTCCTGCTGTAATTGAATAAGATCAAGCAGGGTGAGTGTGTAGAGTAAGAAAAGAACCTGCATAGAACTCTGAGGAAACAGCATGTTTTAGCAAAGGCAGGGGTTGTGGGGGCGGGGGGAGCCCAACAGAAGACAAGAGGTATGACAGCTTTATAGTATTTGATAATATCAGTAGTTAGCATTTAATAAGTACTTACTTGGTCCCAGGCACTGTTCTGAGTGCTAAGCGTTGTTGAGTCCTCATAGTAACTTTATGAAGTAGGTGGATGTTAGTTTATCCTTATTTTACGGGGTGAGAAAATGGGAGCATAGAGAAAGTTAAATAGCATGTCTAGGTGACTCAACTAGCAGTGTATACCAAGCAGTCTAGTTCTGCCAGAGAGATAGAGGGAGAAAACTAGGAAGAGTATGGCAGTAAGGAAGCTAAGAGAAGAGCATTTCAAGAGGGAGGGCAGGGTCAGTAACGTAGAATAATGCCGAGTGGTCAGATAAGATAGAGGACTGAAAAGCATCCTTTTGATTTCACAGTAGGGAGCTTGTTGACAGCTTTGGCAAGAGCAGTGCCAATGGAGTGTAGGGACAGAGACCAGATGAGAGGGGGATGAATGCTAGGAATGAGTGGGAGTTAGAAGAGAAGGCTTGAGGAGAGAACTTTTTCCAAGAACTTCATAGTCAGAGGTGAGAGAGTGCCAGAGGGTATGAGGGGCAGGGAGAGCTGTTTAAAGATGAGAAGAACTTGAGTGTGTTTAAGTTCTGACAAGAAGAAAGAGATAGTGAGGCTGAAGATGATAGAGAAAAGAAAAAACAAAAGAATAAATAGAATGAAATTTCTGATCAGGAAGAGAATGGATATGAAGCACAGGAATCTTAGTTTATAGAGTGACTCTGATGCCAGAAATTGAAGGGATTCCCTTCTCAGTCAAGATGTTTAAGAATCAGTTATTTCCACTTCCTTCTTCTTCCTTATATACCCTCTCTAGAGTCTTTATTCTTCTGGAATTTCTTTGGTGAAGGTTACCACAGATCTCCAAGTTGCCAAATTAGTGGATATTGAAATCCTTGTCTTGATCTCTGCCTCATTTGATACAACTCTACCCCTGGCCTTCGTGGCCTCTAACTGCACCTTTTACGCTAGTATTTCTCAGGATCCTGACCTTAGTTTTCTTCTCAATTTGTGTTCCTTTCTTGTTGCAATCACATGCACCGCCACAATTTTAGCTACCCCCTATATTCTCATTCTCTTGCTCTTTGTTTTTTCTTTCTCAGGTCCGAGAGAGAGAGAGAGAGAGAGAGAGAGAGAGAGAGTGTTAAGCCCCTTTCCAAGTTTATTTGCCTACTAGACACTTCCATTTCAATGTTCCCATAGGCACTTCAAATTCAGCATAACACAATTCATCTATTACTCCCAAATTTGCTTTCTTACCTTACGTTCTACTTGGTTGAGACACCATAATCAAGTCTCCCAAGCCAGAAATAGGGAACACTTAACTCTTTATTTTGCCTTCTACATCTCTTCAGTCACCAGGTGCTATTAGTTTTACCTCCTCAGCATCTCTGGAATCAATCCTTTCCTTTCCATTTCTATAGCCTTAGTTCAGTGCTTTATCACTTACAGCATGGAGTTTTTACAGTGGCCTTTAATTGATGACACTCCTTTTTTAATACACAAATCTATCTCTTCTCCACCTCAGCCTAAAACCCTCCAATGACTCTACAGAGGATAAAGTTCACGCTTAGCATAACATACAAGGCACCTGTGATCTGGTGTATAGCTTTTTCTCCTGCCCCTGTTGCCAGCCCCAAATTTGTACATTGCATAGTTCTCTAAGCATATTTTGTTTCTTATCTTTGCTTTAATACATCCTGCTCCAGCTGCCTGAATGTCTTTTTTTACTTTCCCCTCTTTCCATCCTACAGAAGCCACTCAAATTTTTAATGTGATTGGTTTATTAAGAATTCAGTTGCAAAGGGAAGGGAATTTCGGAATCTGTTTTCTGTGGGACTCTGCATTTGCTTCTTGGGGGTACATATGTCTTGGGGCAAGATTTTTGAATGCTGCTTGTGTACCTAAGGATTAAATTCTCTAAACAGGCTTTCTCTGGCCTTAAGAATCTTTATTTAAGGGGTGCCTGGGTGGCTCAGTGGGTTAAAGCCTCTGCCTTCAGCTCAGATCATGACTCCAGCGTCCTGAGATCAAGCCCTCATCTGGCTCTCTGCTTAGTAGGGAGCCTGCTTCCTCCTCTCTTTCTGCCTATTTCTCTGCCTACTTGTGATCTCTGTCTGTCAAATAAATAAATAAAATCTTAAAAAAAAAAAAAGAATATTTAAACATCTTAGTCTCTCTCTAAAATAAATAAAATCTTTAAAAAGGACAGGAGTGGGTGCCTTGTTGGCTGAGTCAGTTAAGCATCTGCCTTAGGCTCAGGTCATGATCCCAGAGTCCTGAAATGAAGCCCCACATCAGGCTCCCTGCTCAGCAGGGAGCCTGCTTCCGCCTCTTCCTTGCCCCCTCCCCCACCCCAACTTGTGCTCTTTAAAACAAATAAGTAAAATCTTTAAAAAAAAAAACCTTATCTCTCTTCCCACGTATGTGTGTGGGGGGGTGGGTAACATTCAGGTTCAGATATTGTCACTCATTACCTAATGTATACCATCCTCATCAGTCTGTATAAGACATTTCTCTTTTTATTGTATTTTCCCCTTCATTCCCTATTTTGATTTCTTTGATGGTTATTTTTCTTTTTTTATATATAAATTCTGACACTTTATATTTTTCCAGAAATTTATCTGAGCCACTGCTTCCCAACCTAATAATGTTGCTGCACATATAGAAAATATTTTGTGTATTGCACATTGAGGTATATGAGACCAGAGGCTACAGACTAAGGTTACCTAGCTACCACAGGCCCCATGGATCAGCCTGAGAGCTAAGAGCAGTATCTCGGGGTAAATATAGCCCAAATATATTACTTGCCATGATACACCAGTTAAGAAGCTTGATCTGTACTTTAAAATATATTTGTTTATAGTATATGTCCACCAGTGATGTTGCAGTGAATCAGGAAAATAGAATTGTTAGCAGAGCTCCCGTCTTTGGTATGAAAAAGCAAAGTATTAAGTAATTCATCTTAATAAACTCAGACCTCATTCAGCCACTGCCATGTAGCTGCAGGGCAGGAAAAGGGCAGAATGAAATGATGTCTACAAAGCAGAACAGAAATGTTATAATCAGGTTGGGTCACTAGACTTGTGTTCCTGGAGTGGCAGGTAGATAGGAGTAGCTTACCATTCATTATAGGCCACTGAATGCCTACTAATTCAGACCTGCAGGCAAGGGGAAGTCTGGTCTTTAAATTATTTTAAAACTTGGGCAACAGATTGATCCTGGGGAGGACAAAAAAAAAACACAAGGTAAATTTGATTTCTCATTGTCATCCAGCATAGCAATTTTCAAACTATGATGTCAGGGATCTTTTACACTCTGAAAATTAGTAAGGATCTGAGAGAGTTTATGTTTATATGGAGAACAGCTACCAACATGGGCTGCTTTAAAAATTAAAATGGAAATTTAAAACAAATAATTTTTATTAATTCATTTATAAATGACAAATTGAGGGGTGCCTGGGTGGCTCAGTGGGTTAAAGCCTCTGCCTTCGGCTCAGGTCATGATCTCAGGGTCCTGGGATCGAGTCCCGCATCGGGCTCCCCCCTCAGCGGGGAGCCTGCTTCCTCCTCTCTCTCTCTCTGCCTGCCTGCTTGTGATCTCTGTCAAATAAATACATTTTAAAAATAAATAAATAAATAAATAAATGACAAATTGATTATATTGGTAATATAACTGATGTCTCATGAAAAATATTTTCCAAAACAAAGCAAATGTGTGCTTGCTTCAGCAGCACGTATACAAAACAAAACAAAAAATTATGATAAGAATCGTATTATTTTACATTTTTGTAAGTCTCATTTGTACTTGGCAGCTGTATTCCCATGTCAGCCTCTGCATTCAGTCTATTGCAATGTCATGTAACCTGTGGAAAATTCCACTGTACACTCATGAGAGAATGAGAGAGAAAAGAATGATTCTGAAGTTATAGACTTGTTACGAGAGTGTTTGGACCTTATAGACCTCTTGAAAGTATCTCTGAAACCCTAGGAGTCTCTATGTCATGCTTTGATAAGTGCTTATCTAACAGAAATGATGAAGACCTAATTTCAATTTTCTTCATTAAGGTGATTCATTAGGAACCTAAATAAATCTATATATTTAACTTTTATCAGAAAAAAATTCTTTTGCAATCGTAAGCCCCTATTTATGGTTTTGTGCTTCACACTGTAGCACAATATAGGTGCTCCACAAGTATTTGTCAAATAGATAAATTTTCTTAGGGTCTGTAGTTGTATAACTGACTGGATGTCAGTGACTTTATCTTTCATTGCACTCTGTGAACTAATAAGGTCAGGATATGAGCTAATTACAGCTCTAGGATATTAAGTCCACTCCAAGGTCCAGATAATAAAAAAATTATCTTGGCTTCACCCAGGTGAGCAGGGTACAAACCTGTCCCTGTTGTATGAAATAAGATTTCTTAATTCTTCTTGCCTTATGCCAAAGACACCCATCAGTGAGAACCCAGACTGAACTGTTCTGGTAAAAATAATAATAGCTGCCTTAAAAAATAATAAGAAGAAGAACAGCAGCTGCCTTTTAATGAATGTTTACTAAATATCAGGTACTGGGTGAGGCATGAAGCATGTCATTTCATTTTTAAAATAACCCTGTGAAGTAGATTTTATCTCCCTCCAATAGGTGAGTAACTCACCAAGTCCTGTAGCTGGTAAACTCTAACTCGAGGCCTTTTAATCACCTGACTGCTTCTGAATTGAGAAAGAGCCCTGGATCAGGGAGCAAGGGTAGGAATTGGAAAGGCTGTTTTTGTTATTGGATGTACCTCTTCTTGTAATTAATGTAGATGAGAGATGACAGTGCTTTCATCTCATATAGCACAAACTCAAAAGCAAAGAATGACTGCCTTAATTACTCCTCTGGAGTTCCAAAAGAGCAGTGGTAGGATTTGTAAGACCTCTCACTTGTCAGTTACAGAGCATTTACTGAGCACAGACACAGAACCTTGGTAAATGCAAAAGCAATATTCCCTGTATATTCTGTGTTCATAAGGAGTTTAAACGTGAGTGGGGTGCTAAAATATTTGTACACAGAATAATATACCAGGAAATAGAAATTAAAGTATCTACTAGTGTTGGCCTTCGAATGAAACTTTTGCACCACCTGTGTGAAAGGGGAGAATAGACTACAGATGTGGCTGACTTTGTGCTCTGAATAAATATTTCTCCATGGCTCAGTAACTTTGATGATAAGGGTAAAAAAAAAAGTTCTCACAGAGGAAGATAATAGTTTCTTATTCTCAGTCCCTCCCTTAGAGATAAATTCTGGATTCAAATGCAGATCAAGAAAATAGGTCAAGAGCACTCCATTGTATGCCTCCCAGTCTCATTTTCATCTTCGTACTCCTTAACGTGCTAAGAGAACTTAAAACTGATTTTGACTTATCCTGAAAATGATTACATGAGCCTTTCCTAGAGCTAATGCTCACAGAAGTTTATCGTTGTGAAAAAGAGAGCTCCCACGCTCTCTCTCTCTCTCTCTCCTCTCTTTCTTTCAGTAGTCTCTATGCCCTGTGTGGAGCCCAACACAGGGCTTGAACTCACAATCTGAGAGCAAGAGTCAGATGCTTAACCGACCAACCCACTGAGACACCCCTCTTTTTTATTTTCCTAAGATTTTTTTTCTTTTTAGAGTAAACTCTGTGCCCAACATGGGTCCTGAGCTAACAACCTTGAGATCAAGAGTGATCAACTGAGCCCTTACAGAGTGCCCTTACAGAGATCTTTCTTGAAGAACCAAAGAACAGTTCCTTAATTTTCAAAGATCTACACGTTAAAAACTAAGTACAATCAGTGATAATACCATGGAATCATAGATGTAGAAAAAAAATCTTAGGGATCACCTTATTACTTCTTCTAGATGATGAAACCAAGACCCAAGAGTTAAGTGACTTGACTAAGTTTATATGGCTTATTAGTGGTAGATTTGGGAATAGAACTGAATATTAATAGGTAATTTATTTCTCACCCTTCCCAATTTCCTTTCTTCCAGGCTACTGAAAGTTCTAAGTATTTACATAACCTTTTGATTAGCCAGGAAGGTGAGGGAGATGTAGGATATTTGTATTTAGGAAGAGCTCAGTCTCAGTTCTCCAGGGCCCTCCAATTAAGATCTTCTTGATCTTCTGATGTAAGGAAATCTACTGTTTATCAAGAATCTCATTTGTGGGGCGCCTGGGTGGCTCAGTGGGTTAAGGCCTCTGCTTTCGGCTCAGGTCATGGTCTCAGGGTCCTGGGATCGAGCCCCGCATCGGGCTCTCTGCTCAGCAGGGAGCCTGCTTCCTCCTCTCTCTCTCTTTGCCTGCCTCTCTGCCTACTTGTGATCTCTGTCTGTCAAATAAATAAATAAAATTAAAAAAAAAAAAAAAAGAATCTCATTTGTGCCATGGTCTTCATGATACATTGTCTCATTGAATACCTTACATAGGTTTTATAAAGTAGACCAGTGCTGCTAACATTTTTTATGGGCATATGAAGAACGCCAGACAATCCTGTTACTGCAGATTCTGATTTTGCAGGTCTGGGATGGAGTCTGAGATTCTACATTTCCAAAAGGCTTATAGGAAAAACTAATTGTGTTTTTGGCCTGTGGCCCTTATATCGAGTAGCAAGGATGTTGATGTTGTCTTCATCTTATAGATGAAAAAAATGGATTTTGAGAGGTTCCTATAGGCAGTAAGTGGTAGACTGGTAGATAAAATGATAGGTTTGACTTAGGTCTTTCTGACTCTAAAGCTCAAGATGTGATTAGGGAAGCCAGAGAATAATGGAAAGAGAGCTTAACATTCTAATATTTCATCAACAGGTCACTTCTCAAGTGAGTCAGTGGCAAGAATCCAGGACCAAATCAACAAGTCCTAGTTCCCAGCCAAGTGTTTTCCCTTTTGCCTCCCATCAGTCCCCTAATCAGGATCTTTCCTTTGTGCTTAGCAAACCATATTTAGAAATGGCTTTGGATTTTTCTTATTACAGGTTTATTGCCAAACCCTGTGCACTTCATGTTGGCATCCAGGACAGTGGTCCCTATCCGGCCCAACCCAATGCCATCCTTGAAAAGGTGTTCATATCTATTACCAAGGTAAGTGGCAAAGAAACAGAAGACGAGTCATGTGAGGGGTTGCTCCACAGGGAAGGGGAGGGTGGAGAGCAGGTAGGGATAGGATGGGTAGTCCATATAACTAAAAGGAGAGCTTTATCCTGTCAGGGGGAATATCTTTGGGTCACTATCCCTTAAATAAGTCAAGTTTACATACATTTGAATTTTAGGCCTACTAGCCACCACAGTCCTGCCTTTCCCAGACACATCTTGATTTTATTTATCCCTGCTCCAGCTTCCATCATTATCCAGTTGCATAATCAAGATAGGAAGGGTACCAATAGCCTGTGCAGCTTGGATTTTTAATAGCTTTTTTCACTCAACTTGGGCTGGAGGGAGACGACCAGAGAAGGAAGTATATAAAGGTAAAGGTCTTTGCTCATGTAAAATAGGACTTCTTACTAAAAATGAGTTTGGGGATGAAATCTAGAAAGACAAACATCCCTTAAACTGCTGTAGTTATCACCCCTCTGCCACTCAGCTAGTCAGAGGGATTTAATGAGAGGATCAAAGAAAAAGGGATGTTCTGACTCTGGTCATACATCTACAGTATCCTGATGAGAAGAGGCTGGAAGGCCTGTCAAAGCAACTGGACTGGGATGTCCGAAAGATCCAATGCTGGTTTCGTCATCGGAGGAATCAGGACAAGCCTCCAACGCTCACAAAGTTCTGTGAAAGCATGTAGGTGTGCATAGGGAGGTGGGGAGTGAGGAGAAGGGTAGGGTGTGACCGGACTGAGGTTTTCTTTTGGTAGGACAGTAGTCAGTGGATGTAGAGGCTAACTCAAATTATTATAGGCAGGAAAGAAGAGAACTGGAAGACTGGTCACCATTAGTGTCTTGAATATGCTTACCACTAAGCTAAATGTTGTAGTTCCATTTTGTTCCCTTTTCCCAAACAGACTGGGAGGGCATTCCTCTAACTGATTCATGTAGGTAGATAGGCACACCCTTGTACACCTTGGCAGAGATAGTACCAGCTTGCTCTAAAATGATATTTTGGTGGGAAACATCCCCTTTCTGGATATACTATACTTTATTTCACTGGGGTTTTACTAATTATCCTCTGGATATAGAATACAATTCATCACTGTCATGCAAAAAAAATATTAGGCACTATCATTAGGGAGTGTATGGAAGAAAAGTTGATTAAAGCCAGTATACACTTGTGGAAGTCTTTTAAACAGAGCTGGAAGATGTCTCTATCATTTTGGCTTTTTAGGTAACAGTATTCATCCCTATTTAGGAACTTCTCTTTTTTTTTTTTTTTTTTAAGATTTTATTTATTTATTATTACTGTTTTTTTAAAGTAAACTCTATGGCTGATGTGGTGCTCACACTTAAAATTCTGAGATCAAGAGTTGCATGCTGTACTGACTGAGCCAGCCAGATGCCCCTCTGGGAACTAACCTTATTTCTCACCCATAATTGTCTGAGCTCCAAGTCTGCTGTCTTGACTTCCTCAGCCTCAAAAGACTTTCTTTTGAGTGAATATTCATCTAACTTCTCTTCTTTGCCCACCCAGGTGGAGATTCACTTTCTATTTATCTATATTCTGCTACGGAATTAAATTTCTCTGGTCGGTAAGTCTAAACTGTCTGTGGTGTGCTACTGGATTCTAATCATGCCTATGTGTTTAGAGATAGAAGTTAAATACCATTAGCTCTTTATTTTCCTCCTCCCCTTTTATTTTTCCTATAATGCCTATGGCCCAGGTGTATATGCTAGATAGATGGTCTTCTGTCTGGTGTCTGACTTCAATAACTTCTTAACTTTACTGTTTCTCCCCTTATTTAGGGGAGATAATAGTACTAATTGTAATAGTGTAGTATAGGTATAGTATTGATTAATCAGCATAGTCTGTGATGCTCTGTAAATCATTTGACAAAAATCCTGTTCTTCTAAGGAGGAGACAGTTGTAGAAATGGAATCAGTAACCCTTTAAAGTGGATAAAACTGGTAGTATTCCTGCTTTTTAGTTAATTATTAGAGGTGAAGAATTTCAGGGCTTTTTTTTTTTTTTTTTAATATTTTATTTATTTGACAGAGTTACAGTGAGAGAGTGAACACAAGCAGGGGAAGTGGGAGAAGCAGGCTTCCCACCAAGCAGAGAGCCCCATATGGGGCTCCATCCTAGGACCCTGGGATCATGACCTGAGCGGAAGGTAGATGCTTAACGACTGAGCCACCTAGGCACCCCAAATTTCAAGCTTTTTGATTCCCAATTCCATGGTGGTTGGTTTTTGTTTTTTTGTTTTTCACTATACCACACTATTTTCCTCTAAATGTTATAACTGAGGCTTCAAAATACATGAAGTAAAAAGAGGCAGAACTGAAGGAATGGACTGGACAAATCCATACCATTGTTGGTGATTTTAATACTCTTCTTTCATAATTGACCAAGTCATTAGATAAAAAATTACTAAGGATGTAAATTTGTACAATACAATCAGTTTGACCTAATTGACATTTAGAGAACACTATGCCAACAGCTGAAGAATATATATAATTTTCAAGTGCACATGGAATGTGAATTAAGACAGACCACATGCTAGGCCATAAAATAAGTCCCAGTAAATTTTAAAGTTTTGAAATCTTATAAGGTATGTTCTCTGCCCATAATGGAATTTAGCTAAAAATCAATAATATTAAGATATCAAGAAAATATTTGCAAGTTAAACTTTTGAAAATGACCCATGAATTAAAGAAGAAATCACAAGGGAAATTAGAAAATATTTAATGGAATTATGCTGAAAACCCAGTCTACCAAAACTTGTGGGATGCAGCTAAAGCATGCTTAGAGGGAAATTTATAGCTTTAAATGCTTATATTAGAAAAGAAGGAAGCTTTAAAATCAATGATATAAGCTTTTAAGATCTGGAGAAAGAGGGCCACCTGGGTGGCTCAGTGGGTTAATAAAGCCTCTGCCTTCAGATTAGGTCATGATCTCAGGGTCCTGGGATCGAGCCCCAAATAGGGCTCTCTGCTTGGCGGGGAGCCTGCTCTCCCCTCCACCCCGCCTGCCTCACTGCCTACTTGTGATCTCTGTCAGATAAATAAACAAAAATCTTTAAAAAAAAAAAAAAAGATCTGGAGAAAGAAGAGCAAAGTAAGTTAAAGGAAAGAAATAACCAAAAAAAGATAAAAAATTAATGAAATATCTATCATAGACCTATACTCCTGTAACAAATAATACATTATATATTAGTTACTTGAATTTAAATTTTTTTTTTTTTTTTTTTTTTTTTAAAGATTTTATTTATTTATTTGACAGAGAGAGATCACAAGTAGGCAGAGAGGCAGGCAGAGAGAGAGGAGGAAGCAGGCTCCCTGCTGAGCAGAGAGCCCGATGCGGGACTCGATCCCAGGACCCTGAGATCATGACCTGAGCCGAAGGCAGCGGCTTAACCCACTGAGCCACCCAGGCGCCCTTGAATTTAAATTTTTAAAAAATTAATGAAATAGGCATTAAACAAACAATGGAGAAAACTGATAAAGCCAAAAGTTGGTTCTTTTTAAGGTTTAATTAAAGCTGTTAAACTTCTAGAATAAAAAAGAGAAAACAAATGATCGATGTCCGGGAGAAAAAGGGGCTCTCACTATAGATCCTGTTGATGTTGGAAGGATAATGACAATATTATGAACAATTTCATAGTAATAAATTCAACAACTTAGATGAAATAGACAAATTCCTTAAAGAACATAATTGAAACTCCAACAGAGATAATTATTTTTGACTTTTTAATCTTCAGCATGGAGCTCTCTCTCCGTTGTCAGACGGAATCATTGTCTTCCTGCTTCCCTATTTCCCATATCCTAGATGTTGATATTTCCAAAAACTATCCTAGAGCTCTCCATACTCTCATTTACCTCCAAGTATGGTTTTTCTCTTTGTAATAACATTATCTTGATTTAGAAGAAAAACCTACCCATTTATTGAGCCTTTCAGGACCCATCGGTTCCGTCAAGAATTCCCTTTTCTTCCCCATCTCTCTTGTGCTCCTAGTATAGAGAAAGGGATTTATAGGTAAGCCAGGGTTGAATCCTAAAGGCTAACCTGGATTATCTGTTTTCTCTTAGTCACCTTGGTTCTGGGACATCCAACAGTGCTGGCGTGGCTATCCATATCAGGTATGGTCTGAGCGCTTTCAAGACAGGGGCCTTATCTATGTGTGGAAGGTACAGTAGGCAGGGCAGTCTCAGGGCAGATGGCATGTCTTCTTGGTATTCTGGAGGGATTAGGGGCTGAGTCTCTTTGAGTCATATATTCAGGGTATCTATTTCTGGGGCCCCCCATAACAGTGAAATCCAGCCATCTTTTTGTTCCAGATTCCCTATTATATTCACACTAATTGGGGTGGAAAGAAAAGCAGCTTCCTGGCACTTAATGAGATGCTTTCTGATTCAGGTGATCTTTTTGAATCAAGGGTAACTTGGAGTCCCCTTAAAAGTATCTTGGTTCTAACCTATTACTAGAAAAATGTCAGGGGCTGCTAACAGGATAGAAGAAGACTTGAGTGTCTTAGCCCTGAAAATCAGCACTAATTGTCCAGAGTTCTAGACATACTGATTTGATTGTGCTATTTTGTGTGTTAACGCTATCTGATCTTTTCTAAAGATGTGAGCTGAAAATGTGTATGTGGAGGGGCAGAGAAGAGGTTTAATTCTCCACACTAATCCAAAGCCTGTCAGCTAGTACAGATCTTAGAAGATGATGGGGAAGAAGGGTGTCTAATAATTTTGGGTATTGGTCCTCTGAAACAGGAAGTTGTGAAGATGGAATGAATTTTTGACTAGCTGGTATTCTAACTACTTTCTCTTTTCCAGCCTCTCACAAGTGGGCTTTATTACTATTACATCATGGAATTGGCCTTCTATTGGTCTCTTATGTTTTCTCAGTTTATAGACATTAAACGGAAGGTAAGGACACTGCCTCCCTCCATGCTAATTTATTGCATCCTCCTCCTTTCTAGCGGCCACCATGATTGCTATTCTGGATTTTCTGGCCTGCCTGGGACCACAAAAGAGGGAGAAAGTAGGTTTGATGAGACTGTTAGGTCTTGATAATGCTCTCAGAAATGAGACTTAACCAAAGATGAAGTAAGTGTATCTGAAGCATTCTGGGCAGCCCAGGATAAGAACAGTTAACCAGCTAAAAAGCATACCCTTTTCCTTAGTTTTCTCTAAGGTTCTTACATGTATAAAGTTCTGGAAACTAGTCAGAACTTGGGGATAGCAAGGCCTCATCCAGGAAGAGGCCTGCTTTCAAAAAAGCAAGATCTGGCTTTTGATTTACATCAGAGATCCTTGCTCTTTCTCTGTTCTTCCTTCTTGGTAACTCCAGCTACTCAAAGAATGTCAACTGGAAGGGGTTTTAGATGACTTAGTTTACTGTTTTCTTGCTCTTGTTTAGGAAACAGAGATTCAGGGAAGTGAGTTGACTTGCCTACACAGTGACAAAGTTAGAAATGACTTAAGTTTTTTATACACAGACAGAAAGGACAGAATCTTCACTTTTTATTGGTATGCACCTGACATAATGTGGTTCCAGCAGCTCTAACGTTAATCTGTCACTAACTCATGATTACCTTTGGTAAGGAAAACCAGGGTTAGTATTTATGGGAATGGATTGACACTAATCTGGGTTCTTAGTTTTTGTATAATCCAGAAGCTCGGTACTCAGTTCAGATGCCCTTCACTCTCCAATGGTCAGGAAACACAGGTCCCTTTATTAAAAATTTATTTTAAAACACGACACATATAAAAAGGTTCATTATATATATGTGGCTTTTAAAACATACTGGAACATATACCTGTTAACCCATCCAGCTCAAGAACTATGTGGAGAGAGCACAGACTTCTCATCCCTGTTTCTCTGACCCAAATTCACCTGCCTTCTCCCATCCTCTGTCCCTCAGTGGGTTGAAAAGTATTAGATATGTCTGATAACAGGTATTTAGAGATTTTTTCCAAGTTTAACTTGGCATTTGAACTAGAGCTTTAAATCTGAAAGCAGAAGTTGCTTACAGTTAAGATAGATTATTTAGTATTTCTCTGCAACTTTTTTTTTTTTAAGATTTTATTTATTTATTTGACAGACAGAGATCACAAGCAGGCAGACAGGCACTGATCCCAGGACCCCGAGATCATGACCTGAGGGACCCGATCCCAGGACCCCGAGATCATGACCTGAGTCGAAGGCAGCAGCTTAACCCACTGAGCCACCCAGGCGCCCCTCTTTGCAACTTTTTAGAACAGTTTAGCTTCACCCCCCACAGACCTCTCCTGTTAGGTCCCTTTGGTTGAAATTTCCTTCATCTGAACAGTCTTAGAATCTCAAAGATACTGCTTATAGGTCTGATTACCACCTGGGAAATTATTTCCAAGTGTCAGGTCAGCATACATGGTGTACATATTCTGCAACTTCCAAACAGAATGGTTATTTTCCATGCTTGGAGCTATATTAACATAGATTATAGGTCAGTTACTGGTGTAGAGTTTTGGGTCGAATGCTAGGGTGCTTCATAAGGGAGTGTTTAAACAAAATAGAACTTCTATGGCCTTGCCTTTACCCGCCTCTGCTGTTTCTGTTCCATCCTAGGACTTCCTGATCATGTTTGTGCATCACTTGGCCACCATTGGGCTCATCACCTTTTCCTACATCAACAACATGGTTCGGGTGGGGACTCTGATCATGTGTTTACATGATGCCTCAGACTTCTTGCTGGAGGTAAACCACCCCTGTCCAACCTTTGTTTCCTCAATATTCCTCTTTTCCCTCCTTTGTGTCAGAGAACTGGCTTTCTCCCCAGCTCAGTTCTTTTCTTCCCCCACCCCCAACTCAGTTCTTCTCTTCCTTTCTACAGGCAGCCAAACTGGCCAATTATGCCAAATATCAGCGTCTCTGTGACACCCTTTTTGTGATCTTCAGTGCTGTTTTTGTGGTCACTCGTCTAGGAATCTACCCATTCTGGTAAGTGTTAGGGCCATGGAGCTGCGGTCAGTATGTAGCTAATGATACCTTTTGCCAGTTTAGGGAACAGGCCACCAGACACCCTATTGCCCTGCCTTATCCTGGGCCTAACCTGACCGATAGACTCTCCCAGGACCTTACTTCCCTTGCACAGTATTTCTAGGAAGATGTGATCCAGGCTGAGAATATCCAGCTCACTTGCCTGTGGCTTTCCAGACTCCTCTGAGGAATAGCCCTCCTTTTATGCCTAAGTAATTCCTTTGCCATCTTTTGCACTGACTGCAAAATTCTCTTCTTATTTTCCTGTTCTTCTGGCCTCCCGCATTGTAACCAACACACGCACCACTCTCACTTCCACCCTCACTGCTCTGTACAAAGCCAATGACTGTAGGTTGGGGATTCTCTTTCGTCTGAGGGAATCAACTACCAACTGTCCTGTCTGTGCCTAAGGGCCTGAGTAATGGTTACGATTATGATTAAAACTGCTGCCCCAGTTTTGTGAGACGATTCATATTTGAAACGATTAATGATACGACTTAACCCATCAGTTCCTGAGACTTACCTATCTTTCCTTGCCTCCTAAGATCAAAAACTTCATAGGCCCCCTTTCTTTATATTTTTTCACTGTGGATGAATATCCCTGGCATTTCAACTGTTAGAACAGAGAGAGAAAAAGCTTACTGGGTTCTGCTTCCTAGGGAACTGAGCTTCATTCCTGTCCACCTGGCTTTGACTTTAGAATCTCACCACTGGCCTCCTCTTCTAGGATTCTGAACACGACCTTCTTTGAGAGTTGGGAGATGATCGGGCCTTATCCCTCCTGGTGGCTCTTCAATGGCCTTCTCCTGATCCTGCAGGTTCTTCATATCATCTGGTCCTACCTAATTGTACGAATTGCTTTCAAAGCTTTGATCCGAGGAAAGGTGAGGAGGAAAGATGGCTTCTTTCTTTGGGGCTGGATAGCAAGATAGACATTACTTAGTAGACCTTCTCTATCTAGCTTAGTGAGCCGCAGTACTCAAGTAGACCCAAGAAAGCAGAAAGCTTAGGACTCCAGAGTTTTTGACTTTTCTCTAAGTGTTTAAGCTGTTAAGACATGACTTGGAGGGGCACCTGACTGGCTTAGTCAGTAGAGCATGTGACTCTTGATCTCTGGGTTGTGAGTTGGGGCCCCACATGGAGTGCAGAGATTATTTAAAAAAAAAAAAAAAAAAGACAGATTTAGGAGAAAGGATCTGCCTTCCTCCTGTCTCTTGGGAATGACTATGGTTAAATAATGAACAGTATTGTGTTTCGAGATGGCCTCAACCCCTTCCTACCCCTCACCTCCCTGCTTCAGTGTATTTCATATTTTTGGTTTTCTAGCATGGAAACCTTTTCTCAAAGGTTTAGAGTTTAGTTTAGAGCTCTAAACTATAAGCTGTTTGAAAGCAGCAATGTTTGACTGCCTAAGAATGGCATGATAGTTCACAAGCCATCGCAAGATGACCACACTGTGGTGTTCCGAGATGTGGGGCTAAGTACTTGCTTCATCCCACTGTTGTATCAAGTGGTGATCCTGAATGAGATGGGTAATTAGGATTTCAAATACCCACCTTGTGCCGAGAGACCAAGAATACACAGAGGGGTCATTTAATGATCACACTCATAGCTAGAGTGAGGAGGTTCGGAAGCAGTCTGGCTGGGATTTGCCAGTGGGCTCGGGATGCAGCCTTCAGCAATACAGAGTGCCGAGGGGGAGGGGCTCTGCCAGGGGAGACACTGAGTCTGGGAAAGGGAGATGGCATGTAACCCAGGCATATATGATCTGTTGTGTCCCTGTTCCTTATGGCTGCAATTGGTTTTAGAACTTGCTCAGCGTGTCTATGCATCCTGCTGTAGCTTCTGGGCTACCAGACATCTCTCTTCTCCCCTGCTTTTCTTTCCTGACCAGGTGACCTATCCAGGAAGGATTAGACCCAGACTCTGTACTCTCCACTCTTTTCTCACCTCCTTCTTTTTTCCTATGCCTGGTGGGAGCTGGACAGTTTCATCTCTTGCATGTAAGTGTATCTGTGCTTCTGGCGTTCAGTAAAGCATGTCGGTTTGAACGTGTCTCTCTTCCTTCCTGCTTTCCTTCCTGTTCCCCGTGTTGTCTCTGAGCATGCCTCTCTCCTGACCCTGTGAGGCCACTGTTGACTGGAGCTCAGTTTGCCAGATTCTTGTTCCTAAATGGAGGCAAGAGTTGAATCTACTCTTATTTTTTCCCTTCTTTGAGCCTCCCTTTACCTCAAATCTAAATAGACTCTGCTCTCTGGTAGAAATTTCCTAAAGGTCAGGTAATCATTTGCTTGTGTTCAGAGGTAACAGCTGCAATAAGCCAGTCTTAGAGCTAACCAAAGCAAGTGCCCCACTCCTTGGCAACGGCATTTATAGCTCTGTTCCCTTCTCACTCCCTTCTCTCCTTTAATTTTTCTTCTTTTAACAAACACCTTGAGGTGCCCCTGGCTGGCTCAGTCAGTAGAACATGCGACTCTTAATCTCAGGGTCGTGAATTCAAGCCCCACACTCGGTGCAGAGCTTACTTAAATAAAATATAAATCTAAAAACCCCATTATTTATATTATAAAATATAAATTAAAACACCCCAGACTTTCAGTTCTGGAGATCAGAAGTCTGGCAGGTCTCACTGGGTTTGTCTTCTTTACTTTCTATGGTCCATGGTAGAGAACTGGAAATACTTTGGTGTCATAGGGTACTGAGTCCAGTAGAATGACTGAAAAAGGCCTAGTTATGGATCAGCTCTAGGGATAAACAAAAGTCAGGATGACCAATATGAGTAACTCCAGTGGTCACTACCGCCAGAAGATAGAGGCAATGATGACAGCCACCTGTGTTGTTTGTATTGGTCTTTTCTAGTGTTTGAGGTGGGAGAGGCAAAAGAGCGCCTGGAGTCCACGCGGATTCAGTGAATGACTTCAGCTCTCTCTCTCGGGCTGATCCTGAGAGACACCCCTTTCCCAACTTCTTGTCCCATAGGGAACAAAGATGATGAGGGAGAAATCAAGAAAGAGGCAAAGGATATTCACAGCTGTAGCCATGGCCCGGACAGTATTTTGAGTCAGGTGCCACCAGAAAAATGGGCCACAGAGGGAGCAGGGCCAAAATATGGGCTCTGTGGGCTGGAATCTGCCTTACAGTAGCAGATAAATTCTGTCCTCATCTTCTCTACCTCTGGCCCCATCCCACCCAGGTGTCTAAGGATGACCGCAGTGACGTGGAAAGCAGCTCAGAGGAAGAAGACGTGACCACCAACACAAAAAGCCCCTGTGACAGCAGCTCCAGCAATGGCGCCAATCGGGTGAATGGTCATATGGGAAGCAGCTACTGGGCTGAAGAGTAAGGTGGCTGGTGTGGGGACCACAGCACACATGGACTCATAGGGCCACAGGCAGCCTACTCCTCAGGCCTCCCCACGTCTACACACTTGTGACAAGGGGGTCTGCAGGGCACTGAGGAGAATCAAAGAAGCAAATATTTTTCACTTTTTTAAAAAAAACTTTGCCATTTTGTATTTAATAGCCAGGTTCCTTCAGTAATGTTATTTGCTGTGTGTGTGTGTGTGTGTGTGTGTGTGTGTGTGTGTGTGCATGTGCGTGCGCACCCATGCACGTGTATGTATGTGTGCATATGCATTTGTTCATGTGCACGAGTTTCATTTCCTGGGTTGGGGCACAATTCAAGACTAGGGCCACTGGGCCTCACGCCCCCCCCCCCCCTTTGAACCCACCTCAATCCCAGATTTGGCTGCATCTTGATAATGCTGGCTCTGGGCTCTCCCCTCCCTTGTTATTCATGGCTCTCGAAGCTCTGGCCATCTGAAAGGAACGGTTAAGTTCAGCTCCAGGTTTCTGTACTGTTCCTCCTTGGAGCTGGAATATTTGACATGAAGTTGTACAGAAACACAACTGTGGATGAGATGACTGAGATTTTTCGTGGCCTCTAACTAGATGCTCTTCCTACCACCTGGTAATTACAGGGACAGCTACTGATGCCCTGCTCTTTACTAAATGGTACGCAGGGAGGGGCGTTTGGCAGAGGGTGCGCTGAGGGCTAGCAGAAGGCAACAGCCACTGGGTGAGCCGTTAATGGTTTATACTATTGTTTACTCTTCTGTGATTAAAAGTGCTTCAACCCTCTTCTACTGTCTCAACTTCTTTAGTGACTCTATCCCCAATTCCCTGAATTCATAAGCTAAGTAAGGAAATTTTCAGGTCTGATTCTAAAGGTTCTTAGACTCCCAATTTTTCCTTTCTGTGCCTGCTGGGAATGGAGTGCCTATATTTTATGGCTTTATGTGTTAAGAAAAAATTAAATATGCATAATAGTAACAAAAAATACTGAGCAGATAAAAGTATGGATATTACCAAACAAAGAATTTGGTTGAAGACACGTTTAGTGAGATACCTGTATGTCCCATACAGAGACTACCAGTTAACACTTAAAAGATTGTGATAAATGAGTCTGAGACGTTTTCTCTTTTAATTCTATTTTCTTTTAGCCATAGAAAAACAGTCTTCCTAATCCAGACTTCTCTGTAGTTGAGGTCTTGGCAAAATTGCCAATGGTAGTATTCATCTCAGGACAGTTTTCCATTTAGTGAATATTCAGATTATCAAAATATTTCCAGATGTTCTTATGTACATTAAGGCTTATGCAATGCTTCATTGTCAGGGAAATGGATGAAAATTGAGAGAAACAGGTTACTGTTCTAAGAATCAGGTACTCACTTGGTGTTTACTGACATTATTGGGATATAGACCCAGCTAAAATTACCTTACTGAGTGGCTGGCTTGTTTTTGTTTTTGTTTTTGTTTTAATATTTTATTTATTTAACAGGCAGAGATCACAAGTAGGTGGAGAGGCAGGCAGAGAGAGAGGGGGGAGGAAGCAGGCTCCCTGCTGAGCAGAGAGCCTGATGCGGGGCTCGATCCCAGGACCCTGAGTGGAAGGATAGAGGCTTTAACCCACTGAGCCACCCAGGCGCCCCTTGTTTTGTTTTTTAAGAGAGTATGCATGAGCTGGGGAAGGGGCAGACAGAGGGGGGATAGAAAATCTCAAGCAGGCTCTATATCCAGCTCAATCCCACAACCCTAAGACTGGACCTGAGCAGAAATCAAGAGTCGGATGCTTAACCAGCTGAGCCACCCAGGCGCCCCTGCGTGGCTGGCTTTTAAAAAAACTTACCTTGGGGCATATGAAAATTATTTCTGAAAAATCTTACATAGTTATTTGGTCTGAGCTAGTCTACACTCTTATATTTAGTTCCTCAACTTGCCGTATTATTGAATAGACTAGTAATTTTGAAATATGAATGAAAGGCTTTTAAAAGATATGGTTTTAAGGCTTTTGAAATCTGAGCAACTGCTATGTAAATCTGGGGTTAGTTGTCCCAGTTATTCTGACAAAGATGCAACTGAATGGTATAATAAAAAAAATAGTAATAGATAACACACAGCTCTTCATTACACGCCAGGCACTATATTAAGCACTTCACATGTGATAAAAATGAAGCAAAAAAAATGAACTTGCCTAAGGTGGAACAGCTAATAAAGAATCAAACTGGTACTTGATTACTAAAAACAAAAAACCCCAAACCACAAACGCCTTAGATCGCCCATCATGTATCATAAACTTTCATGTTACCTCAACCCTAAAAATAATCACATGAGTTTAGTTAGAGGTGATTCAGTATTGCTGACTATAAACCAAATTCTTCAGACTTTATATCCAATATCAAGCAGGGAAATATTTTCAGTTCAATAAAATATTTAAGTGCCTACTTTACGATACGCACTATGGCAGAAGGTGGGGACACAAAGATGAACAAGATCTGGTTTCTGCTCTCAAAGAGCTCCTATACCCACAATAAGGGGGAAAGGTATTCCAGTGCAAGAAGAACTATCCTAAATTATTCTTGGCAAGGTGGGAGAAAACTTGAAAGTGGAGCTTGGCCATTAACTGAAATGGAAAGGTATGTTTAGAAGAGATGTCCAAGTATGTGAAAGATACCAGTCCTGGCTTAATGCAGGCTAACATAACTTGAGACAAGCATCTAGAAATGGTAGTAAAGGTTTGGTTTTGTTTTCAATGCATAGTTGAGGAAATCCAGGAAAGGGGACACCAAAGACACAACGAAAGGAACTGAAAACTAGTGCAGAAGGTAAAACAGTTGATGCAATTACTGGAGGGATAAGGGAACATAACTGAAGGACTTGGGTTTTAATGCTGACAAGAAACAAGACCATGCAGGAAGCTGGAAATGAGACCTCCAGTTAAAACTGGGATCCTGAGACAGAAACAGCCTTACTGAAAGGGGGGAAACCATGAAAAATTCATCCAGTTGGCAAAAAAAGGAAGGCAGGAAATTTGGAACCATGGAATTTCACTCCATGTGAATTTGAGAATTTAAATATACAATTTCTGTGTGGTCTAGGAAATACCATGACCTTCCCCACCCCATCCCCAGGTAAAAACTTGCATAAAAATGGTCTCAGATCATTTACCCGTGGCACTGCTCTGGAGAGACGGGCGTGATGATGCAGACCACGTGGGATTCTTACACCATTACCACCGCCTCCCAAATGAAAAAGCTCTGAAACACCATCTGGGTCAAACCTGCCAGACCTATAACTAACAAAATAACTAGTATCCAGAATATACATAACTAAAGAAACAACAAAGACAACCAGTACCAAGACAAAGGGGAGGGTCAAGAATATGAATAGGCAATTTCTACAGGAAGAATATTTTAATGGATAACAAGTCAATTAAAGGGTGCATGGGTGGCTCAGTGGGTTAAGCTGCTGACTTTGGCTCAGGTCATGATCTCAGGGTCCTGGGATCAAGTTCCGCATCAGGCTCCCTGCTCAGCGGGGAGTCAGCTTCTCCCTCTGCCCAACCTCCCCCCCCCATGCTTGCTTCTCTGTCTCTCTGAAGTAAATAAATACAATCTTTTTTTTTTTTTTTTAAATTTTATTTATTTATTTGACAGAGAGATATCACAAGCAGATGGAGAGGCAGGCAGAGAGAGAGAGAGAGAGAGAGAGGGAAGCAGGCTCCCTGCTCAGCAGAGAGCCCGATATGGGACTCGATCCCAGGACCCTGAGATCATGACCTGAGCCGAAGGCAGCGGCTTAACCCACTGAGCCACCCAGGCGCCCATAAATACAATCTTTTAAATTAATTAATTAAAGAGGTGCTCTACCCTACTGGAAATCAGTAATACATAAATTAAAACTAACAGAGGGCGCCTGGGTGGCTCAGTGGGTTAAACCGCTGCCTTCTGCTCAGGTCATGATCTCAGGGTTCTGGGTTCGAGGCCCGCATCGGGCTCTCTGCACAGCAGGGAGCCTGCTTCCTTTTCTCTCTCTCTCTGCCTGCCTGTCTACTTGTGATCTCTCTCTGTCAAATAAATAAATAAATAAAATCTTTAAAAAAAAAAAATTAAAACTAACAGAAAGCACTTAACACCACTTTGGAAAACGTAACAAAAACTAGTAAAGCTAAGGGCGCCTGGGTGGCTCAGTGGGTTAAAGCCTCTGCCTTCAGCTCGGGTCATGCTCCCAGGGTCCTGGGATCAAGCCCCGCATTGGGCTCTCTGCTCAGTGGGGAGCCTGCTTCCTCCTGTCTCTCTGCCTGCCTCTCTACCTACTTGTGATCTCTGTCTGTCAAATAAATAAATAAAATCTTAAAAAAAAAATTAAAAAAAAAAACTAGTAAAGCTAAATATTAGTAATGATTACTCTTGGAGAAACTAGTAGATGGGCCCAAGAAAACATTCAAGGATACTCATCGGATTGCTATTTATAAGAGGAAAAAAGTGGAGATGACTAAAGGAATGGAATAAATTGATTTACTCATGCAGTTGGATGAGCAATTAAAAACTAAGGGGTTTTTTCCTTCTTTTTTGTCAATATGGATGTACTAGTCTGAACCAAGAGAATATAAATACATAAATTTTAAAAAGATCTGTTATAAGGAGTTGGCTCACATAATTGTAGAGGCAGAGAAGTTCCTAGGATCTGAAGTCAGCAAGCTAGAGTACCAGTAGAGCTGATGATGGAGTCTCAGTCTGATTCTGAGGCCAGTTGTCTCAGCTCAGACAGGCAAGTGGAGAGAGAATTCTCTTACTCTGCCTATTTTTATTCAAGCTGACAATGAATTGGTTGAGGCCCAACCACACTGGGGAGTGCAACCAGCTTTACTCAGTCTGTGGATTCAAATTTTTATATCTCATTCAGAAACATCCAGACGCATGAGGAATTGTTTAACCAAGTCTCTGGGCCCTGAGTGGGCCAGTCCAGTCACCACCTAAAATTAACCAGCACAATGGATAAATAAATGTCAAAAACATGTTGAGTGAAAAGAGCAAGTTTCAAAAGAAAATCTCCTATGAAATTAACATTACTTTTTTTAACCCCAAATAATATTATGTATTTCTACAGTAAAAGTTTGGAAACATATCAGAAGGATGGATAGTTTTTATCTTTGGGAAGGGAGGATGTGGGTAAGATGAGTAATGGTATCATATTTTATTTTTGGTGCTTTTTACATTTGGAATAGTTCATTTCAAATATTTTTTAATACAAAAAGTATATGGCATTTTCAGGGAACTAACCTGCTAGAGTTGGATCAAAGAGGCAGGAGGTGAGAATAAGGAGACGGCTTGGGACTGTATAGTGAAGAACCCTGACTATCATTTTGAAGTACATTTTATTTTATTTTATTTTATTTTTTAAGATTTTATTTATTTATTAGAGAGAGCATGAGAAGGGAGAGGTCAGAGGGAGAAGCAGACTCCCTGTTGAGCAGGGAGCCTGATGTGGGACTCGATCCTGGGACTCCAGGATCATGACCTAAGCCAAAAGCAGTTGCTTAACCAACTGAGCCACCCAGGCGCCCCTGAAGTACATTTTAGATGATAGATTATAGGAGCCCTCAAAGGTTTAAAGCAACAAATGAGTCTTTTAAAAAGTATTCATGGGGGGAAAAAGTACTCAGGGGAGGGTATCTTACTAGTTGGGACTAGACATTAGAGGTACAAGAAATGTCTTTATAAAAAAAAAGGGACAGGGGTCCCTGGGTGGCTCAGTCAGTTAAGCGTCTGCCTTCAGCTCAGATCATGATCTTAGGGTTCTGGGAATCAAGCCCCTTTTGGGCTCCCTGCTCCACGGGGAGTCTGCTTTTCCCTTTCCCTCAATCCCTCCCCCCTGCTCATGCTCTCTCTCTCTCTCAAATAAAATCTTTAAAAAAGGGACTGAATCAGCGACTGATAGTAAGGTTACAATCTGTTCTGCCCTCACCTCAGCCATCTGTCTATAGTTGTCTTTTCTTGTTCAGTAAAGTTTCCTGCAGAGCAGGCCTCACCAACAGAGTTCAGTCATAAGCCCTAGGCCTATTAAAAAAAAAAAAAGCAGATTTGGGAATCTTCTTTCGCTCCAATGACTGCTCTGTGACAAACACCTAGGAAACAATACTAAGCTTTTGACAGCAACAGGGTTCTGCTGTCTGATACTAATTTATTTTAGGAAAATGGCTCCCCGTTACAGACCATCCCTTGTTACGGTTCTCAGTTGTCTGCCTGGCTACTTTCCTTCACTGTCCGCGCCCTACAAATGGTTCGCAGGCAGACTAGAATCTTGCCACCAAAGCTGCCTCTGACTAACACAGGGTGGGGAGAGCCCTGGTGTCCCAGACCTTGCCAATTAGTGCTTCTCTCCCGAGTCTTTGGTTCTGAACAACAGAAGGAACCAGAGAAGAGTCAATCAACATTCACTGCAGATCTTTACGTACCTGTAAACACACTGGAAATGGTCTGGAAAAATACACTGAACTGGTAACACCAGTAATTTTCAAGCAGGGAAATTGTGGGGAATAGAGGGAATGACAAGGGGTACTTTCAGTTATCTCAATTTTTAAAAATTTTACATAGAAAATATATTCATGGGGGCACCTGGGTGGCTCAGTGGGTTAAGCCTCTGCCTTTGGCTCAGGTTATGATCTCAGGATCCTGGGATCGAGTCCTGCATCGGGCTTTCTGCTCGGTGGGGAGTCTGCTTCCCCTTCTCTCTCTGCCTGCTTCTCTGCCTGCTTGTGATCTCTCTGTCAAATAAAGAAATAAAATCTTTAAAAAAAATATATATATATGCACATATATATATATATGTGCACATATATATATGTGCATATATATATTCATGTATTCCTGACCTTAAGAAGCTTACAGACTAACTAGGATAAATGATACAAAAAAACTGTTTTTCCTTAAACAAAAAAGTGTATTTTTAAAGTGTGGCAATAGGTTGATAATAATTAAAACTAAAGGATGGGTATAAGAGTCTTATTTCTTTTTCTTTTTTTTTTTTTTTTAGAAAGTTGATTTTTTTTTTTTTTTTTTTAAGATTTTATTTATTTATTTGACAGAGAGAGATCACAAGTAGGCAGAGAAGCAGGAAGAGAGAGAGAGAGGAGGAAGCAGGCTCCCTGCAGAGCAGAGAGCCCGATGCGGGACTCGATCTCAGAACCCTGAGATCATGACCTGAGCCGAAGGCAGCGGCTTAACCCACTGAGCCACCCAGGCGCCCTAAGAGTCTTATTTCTATTCGCTCAGCTTTTGTATATGTTTGAAACCACCAAAATATTTTTTTTTAAGATTTTATTTATTTATTTGACAGAGAGAGAGATCACAAGTAGGCAGAGAAGCAGGCAGAAAGAGAGGAAGAAGCAGGCTCCCTGCTGAGCAGAGAGCCTGATGCGAGGCTCAATCCCAGGACCCTGGAACCATGACCTGAGCTGAAGGCAGAGGCTTACTACCCAGGCGCCCTCCCCCCAAATATTTTTATTATACAAGATATATATGCTCATTGTAAAAAATGCAATTAATGATGTACATGACATTTCCATTTGCCCAATAACTATTAACACTTGGTATATAGCCTTCCAAAACCACTTATGAGATAACCACATGAATACAAATGTTCCTTTAATTTATTTATTTTTTTTTTATTTGAAAGAGTGTGAGCTGGGGGAGGGGGCAGGGCAAAGGGAGAGAATCTTAAGCAGACTTGTGCTGAGAGCAGAGCACAATCTGGGGCTTGATCTCACAACCTTGAGATCATGACCTGAGCTGAAATCAAGAATCAGATTGTTTGCTTGGGGTTTTTTTTTTCCTCAAGATTTTACTTATTTGACAGAAAGAGCACAAGCAAGGAGAGCCAGAGAAGGAGAGGGAGAAGCAGATTCCCTGCTGAGTAGGGAGCCTGATACGGAGCTCGACCCCAGGACCCTGGGATCATGACCTGAGCCAAAGGCAGTCGCTTAACCGAGACACCCAGGAACCCCACAAATGTTCCCTTTAAAACAAAAACGAGGTGTGTCTGAGTGACTCATTCGGTTAAATGGCCAACTCTTCATTTTGGCTTAGGTCATTATCTTGAGGTTCTGGGATCAAGCCCTGAGGGAGGCTCCAACTCAGTGAAGAGTCTTGCTTGCCCCTCCGCCCTCCCTCTTGTTGTGCTCTCTCAAAATCTTTTAAAAATTTTAAAATTTAAAAAATAAAACAAAAATGAGATCATACTATACATATTCTGCTAGTTTTGACAGATTTAACATTCCACTTTATGGGTATACCATTATTCAATTCTTTAATGTATTTAAGATTCTTTATTTTTAAAATATTGCAAACAGGGGCACCTGGGTGGCTCAGCAGGTTAAGCAGCAGGCTCTTGGTTTTGGCTCAGGTCATGTCCGCGGGTTCCTGGGATCAGCCTGTGCTGGGCTCTGCACTGAGCAGGGAGTCTGCTAGAGATTCTCTCCTTCCCTCGCCCTTTGCCCCTCCCCCCTGCTTGCTCTCCACTCTCAAAGAAATAGAACTTTTTTTTTTTTTTTTTTAAGATTTTATTTATTTATTGGGCGCCTGGGTGGCTCAGTGGATTAAGCCGCTGCCTTCGGCTCAGGTCATGATCTCAGGGTCCTGGGATCGAGTTCCGCATCAGGCTCTCTGCTCAGCAGGGAGCCTGCTTCCCTCTCTCTCTCTGCCTGCCTCTCTGCCTACTTGTGATTTCTCTCTGTCAAATAAATAAATCTTTAAAAAAAAAAAAGACTTTATTTATTTATTTGTTGGAGAGAGAAAAAGCACAAGCAGGGGCAGTGGCAGGCAGAGAGAGAAGCAGACTCCCCACTGAGCAAGGAGCCCCCTACATTACAGTCTTGATGCAGAATTCCTTCTTTGGGAACTCTCAAGTCTCTGTTCTTAAGGCCTTCAACTGATTGGATGAGCCCCATCCACAATATGGAGGACAATCTGCTTTACTGAAAGTCTGATTTAAATGTTGACTACATGGGGCACCTGGGTGACTGAGTGGGTTAGACTTCTGCCCTCAGCTCAGTTCATGGTCTCAGGGTCCTGGGATTGAGCCCTGCGTCGGGCTCTCTGCTTGGTAGGGAGCCTGCTTCCCCCTCTCTTTCTGCCTGCCTCTCTGCCTACTTGTTCCCTCTCTCTCTCTCTCTGTCAAATAAATAAATAAATAAATAAATAAATAAATAAATAAATAAATAATGTTGACTACATCTAAAAAATACCTTCACAGCAACATCCAGACTGGTGTTTGACCAAACAACTGAGCACCATAGCATGGCTAAGCTGACACAAAATTAACCATCACCTCAGCACTGTAGTAAAAGATGACCAAATGGGAATGAATTATTTCTAAACCACCTACTTTGTATAACGAGTATTTATACCTCTCTTGGTACTAATCTTAAATACAATGAATAATTGTTTAACATACCAACACACATAATTTTTAAAAATCAGCATAAGGCTCTAACAGTAACATAAAGGAGAATTTTAAAACAATTTACAGTAACGTGATTTCTGTGTGTAAATATGTGGACTAGCATTTGGGTGGTTGCCCTTCTATACACCCACCATCAATTCAGTGGCTACAAATGCAGACGGTCACAACTGCATTATGTCACAGACTCAAATACCAAGAACAGGCTTTGCCATCAAAGGCACGGCTTTCTGAAATGGTATACAAAAGTTCTGAATAAGACAAATTACTGCAGTCTTCCCTCCATTTTAATTTTTTTTTTCTTAAGATTTTATTTATTTATTTGACAGAGAGAGATCACAAGTAGGCAGAGAGGCAGGCAGAGAGAGAGAGGAGGAAGCAGGCTCCCTGCTGAGCAGAGAGCCCGATGCGGGACTCAATCCCAGGACCCTGAGATCATGACCTGAGCCGAAGGCAGCGGCTTAACCCACTGAGCCACCCAGGCGCCCTTCCCTCCATTTTATATAAAGCTGCATGCTAAGAGAAATCCGAGTACACTAAACCATACAAAAAGTACATTTGTGTTTATATGGAAAAGAGAAATTATAGGCTCAGCTAATTTTAAACTGTCCTTTCTTTTATTTGAGTATTTATAGAGACATCTGATAGTTGTACGGGACTTGGGACTTGTGCAGAGACTATCCTGGGCACTGCAAAAAATCTAGCATCCTTGGCCTCCACCCACCAAATGCCGGACACTCACTGTGACAATCAAAACATTTTTACCTCGGGGCGGGGGGTACTACTTCAGCTAAGAACAATAGTGGTGAACAGGAAGCCATCAAAATTATTTCCCTCCAAGTTCTTTGAGCAATTGGAAAAAAAAAATGCAGGAAATCAAGGAATAATATATACTTCCATTATTTCCAACACCCAGAATTAACATCTCTAACATTCTGTCTTATCTCAAATCTTAGTTGTAAAAGAAGTACAAAATTAGAGACCTGTGACATTGTGATAAAAGAAACAGGGGCAGGGGTGCCTGGGTGGCTCAGAGGGTTAAGTCTCTGCCTTCAGCTCAGGTCATGATCTTAGGGTCCTGGGATTGAGCCCCACATCAGGCTCTCTGCTCAGCAGGGAGCCTGCTTCCCCCTCTCTCTCTGCCTGCCTCTCTGCCTACTTGTGATCTGTCAAATAAATAAAAATATTAAAAAAAAAAAAGAAACAAAGAAACACAGGTTCAGTTGGTAGAGCCTCTTGATCTTGGTGTTGTTAGAGCCCCATGTTGAGGGCAGAGTTTACTTTAAAAAAAAAAAGCAATATATACATGTATACATAAATATTTGGTCGTCTTCTCCAGTTATTGGCAATTTCTAAGACCTCCATAATCTCCAGAGTGATGATGTCTGTACGTTAATGAGCTGACTTGGTGGGGCTCTAGCAAGCCACAGGATGGAAGCTGATCACCATAGCAACAGGGCCATGGCAGAATTAGAAGACTGGAATTATCCGCCTCACTCTCCCATCCCCCAGGTTGGGAATAGGGGCTGCAGATTGAGCTAACTACCAGTGACCAATGATTTAATCAATTGTGTTTATGTAACAGGACCTCCAGAAAAACCCTCAACAATGGGGTTCAGAGAGCTTCTGGATGGAGAACACACTAAGGTGTTAATAGGGTGGTATGCCTTTACCCTGCCTTAATCATCTCTTCTATTTGGCTGTTTCTGAGTGGTATTCTTTATAATAAACCAAGCAATAAAGTGTTTCTCTAGTTAAGCTTTGTGAGCCATTGTAACAAATTATCAAATCTAAGGAGGTCATGCGAACGGATTTGTAGCCAAGTGAGGCAGAGTGTGGATAACCTAGGGATCTACTACTTGTAACTGGCATCTTAAATGGGAGCCAGTCTTGTGAGACTAAGTCTTTAACCTGTGGAGTCTGTGCTGACTCCAGGTAGCTAAGGGCAGAACTGAATTGTAGGATACTCAGCTGCTGTCTAGAGAGGTGGGAGATATTGTTCTGAGTGGGAAAAATACATTTGATGTCAGAAGTCTTGTGACTAGAACAGTTGTCATTTAAGTTCCCTTCTACCTCTGCCCGACTTCACTTCACCTCACCCCCAATATAACTACTACTGTGAGTTCAGTGTGTCCTTTCAATCTATTTTTTTGTACTTTTACAATTATATATGGAGATAGATAGATATGTATCTCCATCTTCACAACATAGAGGATAGTTGTCCCCATGGGTTAGATACTCTATCACACTCAATTTCTCACATACATGCTGATCTGTTTGAGTTTATTGTACTAGACCAAGAACCTATTCTCTACTCCTACACTAATGTCACTACATTTGGATTACTCTAAGTGTCCTACTATGTCATGGTATCTGGTAGACTAACGCATCTTATGTTTCTCTTCAAAACTGTCTTAGTTACTTGTGCTTTTAAAGATTTTTTAAAATATTTTATTTATTTATTTGACAGACAGAGATCATATGTAGGCAGAGGCAGGCAGAGAGAGAGGAGGAAGCAGGCTCCCCACTGAGCAGAGAGCCCAATGTGGGGCTTGATCCCAGGATCCTGGGACCATGACCTGAGCTGAAGGCAGAGGCTTAACCCACTGAGCCACCCAGGTGCCCCTTTTAAAGATTTTTTAAAAGGAAAAATGGTGTCTTCTACAGATATGTGCCCCAGTATGGGAGGGTGAAAAGTCCAAGAAACTATTGGAAGAGAAAAAAGAAGATAAGGGGGTGTGGGGATGGATACCCAAGATATTCTATTCAGAGAGAAAGCACAAATAGGCATGGAACAAGAAACAGCATGCAAGCATATAGGCAGTTGATATTACCAGAACAAAAAGGATGATGTAGGGACATAAAATGGGTCAGGTCTTAAGAACCTCATACGCCATACTAAGGAGTCTGGACTTGACTCCACAGGTCAAAGATTCTTAACCCATACCCTATGGTTGAGCTTCAGAGGACAGCAAAAGCAAAAGTGCCATAATCATGTTAGTTCCAAATAGAGGTCTCTGATAGCAATGTGGCAGATAAATCTGATGAGGTCAAGAGTGAATCAAGACCTCTAAGTCTTCTGCAAAATTATAAGCAAGAAATGATAAGGAATGAACTGATTAAGTGGATGTTTAAATGGTAAAAATTAAGAAGATAATTACTTGGGGAGGAGTAGGATATAGAAGTCTAATAAAACTCCCACTATTTCTGACTTGATGATAGCATCATTAACTAAAGTAGGAGGGAAAAAATAGGTCCTGGAGACAAGAAGGAATGTGGTTAGTCGTGGACATACCAAGTTAGAGAGGCCTACAGAATATTCAAGTAGATATGTCAAGCAACTGGATATAGCTGAAGCCCAAGGCCAATCTGGAAGATACAGATTTGGAAGTCAGCAGCAGGCATTAATAGCTGACATCTACTGAGTGCTTATTATATGCCAAAGAAATACTGAATTTGAATTATGTCATTTGATCTTTAACCTAATCTCTTAAATTAGGAACTGTTATTTTTTAATCCCCATTAGACAGAGGTAAACTGAGGAGTTAAGTAATTAGCCTTCTGCTATATGGCGAGAATGGTAGAGTTGGGATCCCAACACTAAGCGCTTAATTTTCATGTTAAAACCATTGAGTACCTGGAATAATGTAGGAAAAACATACAGAAAAAAAAAAAAACAGAACGAAGGCAATGGTCTAAGAACAAAACTTTGAAGCACATCAGATCAGTGTTTAAAGTGGGCAGAAATTCCCAAAGGAAATCAAAAGGAAAAGTCAAGGCAGAGAAGGAAACAAGATAGTGGTCCCACCCTGTGGCCGAAGCAGAGCTTAAGTGCAGCGGCTGAACAGCCGGGGAAGGACTGTAATCATCAGTGGGTGTGACACGAGAGACCATGCTAACCAGGAGTTTCAACACAATGGAGGAGGTGGAAGGAATTTCAAGTCCGTGGAAGGAGCATCACGTAGACTTCTTAAATAACCTTGAGAAGTCTGTTTAGATAGGAGGTGGGGGGCCTTAAGCAAGTTTGTATACTGAGAAGAAAGAAGAGTATGAATTAAAGACAACAAATGGAGCAAGGCCTGGGATGGAAAAGGGTAATGAGGGAGGAGGCAAAGATTGCAGTGGAGCTGTTTGAGGGCTCTGCTATGGGCACAGGCTGGACAGGAAATCAAGAAAGGGCTTGGGGCGCCTGGGTGGCTCAGTGGGTTAAAGCCTCTGCTTTCGGCTCAGGTCATGATCCCAGGGTCCTGGGATCAAGCCCCACATTGGGATCTCTGCTCAGCGGGGAGCCTGCTTCCACTTCTCTCTCTGCCTGCTCTCTGCCTACTGGTGATCTATGTCTCTCAAATAAATTATTAAAATCTTTAAAAAAAAAAAAAAAAAGAAAGGGCTGACAGACTGGAAGAAAATAGAAGGAATCAAAAGACCTGAAGTCTGTAAGCTCTAGAGCAGGAAATGAGAATGCAAGAGAGCATCTTGAAATGGAATGATGTTAAAGAAAAGGAGAGGGGAGGGGAGAGGCAGAGGAAAGGAGGGGGAAAAAAACCTGGTGTTACACTTTTTGGAAGTGCACAGGCGAGCTGGGAGAATGGCGACCCTACCTACTTTCTGCGTTACGTGAGAAAGGAGAGGCAGTGGAATTCTTGGTTAACACACCAAGAGAGGATGGGAGTACAAGGCCTGGTGGCACAGGAAAGCTGAGTGTTTCTAATCACAGTAGAGGACTTTCACGTGAAAGGTTTAGGAGTGAAAGCGTGAGAGATAACAAATATCCAAGGGGATTGTTATCTCTGACGATTATCAAAAATGAGAATGAAGTCAACTAGCAAGCCTCAAGGCTCACAATGGAAGCGTGGCAAGAACAGCTGTCCTCTTAGTTGGGTTTTACCTTGAATGCACCGTGTTTTCTTTTAAATCCTCTACACAACCCTGCAAAAAGACTGCAGGTAGACTTCTGTGCACTGGCACAGGGAGAAATCAATCCTATGCTAATACGACGCCCACTGAGCCTGAGGAGCTGGACTGCATTACTACAGGCTGCCCAACAACCCTTCCCTTTGGGAACTATGCCTCCTCCACTCCCGGCAATTTTGATAGGGCTGTTACACAAGGGCTTCTGCCTTCCTTAACTGAGAGGCACACGTGTGGCCACGAGCTGTCCGGAGTACCTTTACCTGGACACAGTAATTGGTCTAGGAACAGTCACTGACCAAGAAGAGCTATGGTCTTTAGTCTTTTCAGGGGATGTGTACAGATGCTGGAACAGTCTTTTGTCTGAGATCATGAGCTGACACCACAACTCCTAAAACTGCATACCCCCACTTCACAGGGGCCAAGGGCTCAAAATATGGAAATCCAGTTTGTGACTAGAAAACTGGTAGTCAAGGTCCCACCTCGGCCTTCCGTACCCTATTTAAGTAAACAAAAATACCAAGACACAGACTAACAAGATATTTAATGTCTGTAGGTGTGCTTGATCCTCCCATTCCTGTCATGATTCCACTGCCTCCCCGAACCAGCAGTGCCAGAGAAAACAGGGGCACTTTTTCTCAGCAGGATTTGAAAACCATTAAGGCCCTAGTTCTCTTGACTTGGAAAGGATTGCAGATGAGATCATTCCACAGCATGCCTTAGGCCTCTCTGCTCAAGGAGGAAAACCCCCGGTTCTACAAGGCTCCTGAGGTCTTCTGTTCTTCCGCAGCCTGGCGCCGGGTGCTGCGCAGCTGGAAATAGCGGTAGGCTCGGGCACTGCAGAGGTAGCCCCCGTACACAGTGAGAAGCATCATGGAGGCAGAGAAGGTCTTGTAGCCAATGTCAGCTAGCTGCTTGGCAGTTGGCATGTTGTCCCCTACAAAGACAGACTGGATTTAGACCCAAGAGTAAGGCCTCATCTGCCCAGACCCTTCTCTTTGTAAGGCCACTCCCCACCTTTTGCACCTGCTCAGTCTGTCTGTACTCTACTCTGAAGGGTCCCTCCACATACACAGTGTTCAGGAACACTTAAGATTCAGAAAGACAGGGGCGCCTGGGCAGCTCAGTCAGTTAAACGTCTTTCAGCTTTCCACTCAGGTTGTGATCCCAGGGTCCTGGCATCGAGTGCTGCATCGGGATCCCTGCTCAGGGCGGGGAGTCTGCTTCTCCCTCTCCCTCTGCCATTCCCCTCTGCTTGTGCTCTCTGGCTCTCTCTCTGTCAAATAAACAAACAAAATCTTAAAAAAAAAAAAAAAGATTCAGAAAGACAGATAAAGTCTGCATATGAGATACAGACAGTGCTGGAAATAGGTGCATCTGAATGACATTACAGGTAAAATCTGGCCCTCTTTTGTTTGTGGAGGTAAAGGACTGGTATGAGCCACCCAGAAATGTCCTTAACTGACATATGACTATAAGCACGCGTCAGTTTTTCTGGCTAGTAGAGAATTAATGGGAGTAGTCAGGGATTAAACATCAGCAGTGAATTACTCTCTCTGGGAGGATCAAATGGGAACCTTCTACAAGTAACCAATTTGTTTTCCCATGAAAACAGTCTTGTTCATGGTGGCTAAGTTCCCATGTTAGCCCTCAAGCATCTGTGTAAGTCCTAACATACCTGAAATAATGTCAACAGTACATTTTTATCAGTTATACTTAAACTTCTATGGCATTAATTCTAAGTTCCAAACATAATACCAAAACTTACTGAGCCCCTAGCAAACTGTTTGCAAAAGGTAAATTACTTCTCATTTAACTGTTCCCTGGATATTCTGAACTAGGGAATAAGATAAAGTTTAGCACGGGACTCTTGCAATCTGAACAAAATACTCTTCAATTTGTAACTATGAATGTGTTCTTAGTCTCCTCACTGTTGAGGGAATTGACATTAAAAGACTGACTGAAATTAGTGAGAATAGGTTTCTTAAAAGTCAAGAATTTGAAGAAGAAAAGCTCAGAATTAGCTGGTTTAAGGGGTTGAGAGTAGGGTGAGACACTTAAGTGCTTCTCAGAGTGAGTCCTACTCGCTACACACTGCCTTTGAGGCAGTCCTTGAGAATGGAACCCAAGTTGAGCTGAGGGATAGCTTCCTTGAATTATAATCCCCAAGGACTATACAAAGTGACAGTAAATGAGGTCAGAGGAAGAAAACCAAATGACACAGGTTGAGTAAGAGTTGTGTTTGGGTTATCTGAGGTTTGAAAGGACCCAAACTCTAGGACGGTGAAGAAAACACACACACACAGAGCAGGACACTAAGGTGGTAAACACGCCCCCAGCAAAGAGACCTGCAACCTTCAGCATCTTCCTCACTTATTCCTTCTCCACCTATCCCCCCCTGGCTAGATACTAACTAGGTATAGGACCACTTCCTCAAGAGGCTGGAGGAAGGAGGCTGGAAGCATTCACCAGCTAACAAAGTGAAAGGATGGTATACCTTGGCTAGGAGAGTGACAAATGACCTACTAACAGATAGAATTTTGGGGTCTAGAACTTCACTTTCATCTCTATTCTAATCCAATGAGAGATTTCTATTTTCGCATTAACCAAAACTCTCCACAGGCCCTGAACTAAGTAAGGCAGGGCAGTAGAAAAGGAGAGGACAGATGCAGCAGTTATTCTGGAAGTAGAACAAGATTTATTAACGAAATGGATTAGGACATGGC
Source organism: Mustela nigripes (assembly GCF_022355385.1). Taxonomy (NCBI): domain Eukaryota; kingdom Metazoa; phylum Chordata; class Mammalia; order Carnivora; family Mustelidae; genus Mustela; species Mustela nigripes. The sequence continues at coordinate 85,203,958 of NC_081562.1, read as the reverse complement.
TGAAAGTATCTCCAAGGTAGCAAACCAAGAAACTGTGGATTGGGATACTGTTAATAGGAGTAAGAAACAGGTGTGTGTCACTGTGTGTATGGGGGTAGCAGTGGCAGTGAGTGGCAGAAAAGAAGACCGTGAGCTGGGTTTTGGACATGTTAAAATTAAGACGCTCAATCCAACACTCATATGATGATGTCTCTCAGGCAGATGGATATGCACATCTGGACAGATGCTGGAAGAGAGCCTAGGCTACAGATACAAAAGGAGGTAACAAGTAACACTAAAGCAGAGGATAAGACTGGAGAGAGAAGACAAGGAAAGGCAAATCTGAAGGAAAATAGTGAAAGAGAGCAGATGGGAAATTCCAGAAACATCTGGGGGGCTTTTTTATTCAATTACATCTCCCTTCCTGGTTGAAAATCACTGCTGTATCAAGTCACTGCCACTGATGGTGGTGTGCTATAACCTTCCCACCTGTTGAGCCCGAAGGAAAACTGGGTACCATTACTGCAAGTTAAGTTCCGAGAACAGGGACTCCTGGGTGGCTCAGTTGGTTAAGCAGCTGCCTTCGGCTCAGGTCATGATCCCAGCGTCCTGGGATCGAGTCCCACATCGGGCTCCTTGCTCCGCAGGGAGCCTGCTTCTCCCTCTGACTCTGCCTGCCTCTCTGCCTGTGCTCGCTCTTGCTCTCTCTCTCTCTCTGACAAATAAATAAATAAAATCTTTAAAAAAAAAAAAAAAGTTCCGAGAACACTCAAATGGGATCATTGGATGGCAACAGGTGACTAGATCACAGGTAAACATTACTAAGGTAGAAGTCAACTTAGCACACTAGACTGGAACAGGCATTAAGTAAATGCACACATTCTTTTTTTACTCTTTAAAGTAGGCTCCACACCCAAGGTGTGGCTCGAACTCAGCACCCAAGATCAAGAGTTGCATGCTCTACCGACTGAGCCTGCCAGGCACCCCAACAAAGCACAGATTCTAACTCCAGCAGGCCCACAAACTCTGCCACCGTTCCCCAAGTTCATGCACTTAGGTATTTTCCAGAGACAGAGAGAAATAGATTATTAGAAGGATAACCCCTTCACCTCATAGATAAGAATTCTTGTGATTTTTCTGGTTAAGGGAATAGAAGTGATAGGCAGCAGCCTGAGAAGGCAACAAGACCAAGGAAATTCTAGTATACCCTCCTTATTGATAAGGAAGATCTGAATATGCTTTAGAGAAGAAGAAGCTGGTGGCTAAACAGAGGATAAAAGAAGAGGTGGGTAGGATGGAACAAGATCCAGAACGGCCTGGTAAAGGTGAAATTAGAACCCCAGGTAGAAGTATTTACCTTGGAAATGAAACTTTTGAGGTTAGCAGAACATTCTCACCTGAGCAACATCAATTTTCTTAAAAAAAAACAAAAGTGCTCAATGCTGGGTCTGTTATGGAGTGATGAGGTTAACCTGAAGGTTTCAAAAAAAAAAAAAAAAAAAAACAGGAAAAACTGCAAGTACAGTATAGAAAATTCCATAGGAGTGCAATCTGCAAAGTTCTTTTTTGCCCCCCCCCCCCCGAAACATGGCGGTACCTCGAGGCTCGGGGGTTAGCCTCTGGAAATCATTTCATTTTTTTTTTTTTTAAAGATTTTATTTGAGACACGGAGACACAGAGAGAAAGCACAAGCAGGGGGAGAGGCGGAGGAGAAGCAGACTCCCCGCTTCACAGGGAGCCCAACTGGGTACCCAATCCCAGGACCTGAAGGTCATGACCTGGACCAAAAGCAGATATTCAGCCGACTGAGCCACCCAGGCGCCCCTGGAAATCACATCCTCAAATGTGTTCCAACCATCTCCGCTTAGATTTACTCATTTATCTGTCTACCTTTTTACTCCTGCTATGAAAGTCACAGAGGGAAAAAAGGCTTCAGTCTCAAAGTAGCTAATGTCTGATGGGGTAAAGCCACAGACCCCAAATCCAGTTATTTAACGTAAAAGATGGGCGGTGACCAGACGAGAAACGAGGTGAGAGCTCAAAGAAAAGTTGGAAGGTGGAAGTCAGCAGCAAGCTGGGGACGGGGGGTGGCTCCGTCCTTTAATATGGAAGACAGGATGCATACCAGTAGGGAAGAGAGAAGGGGAGAGCATTCCGGGAGCTGAACGCGGCAACACCGGGTGCCCGGGAGAGCCGCACACCAAGGTGCAGCTGACTGTTAGGCAAGGGCCAGAGCTACTTAAGTTGGAGCATGGAGGGCCAAGACCCCGGGTGGGAGGAAAAGTCTGACAGGAACCTACGGCTGTCGGGGGTCTGTTGGGCTGGAAGCGGTGCTGGACGCCGGCTCGCGGTGAGGGGGGCGGGGAACGCGGTGATCTCAAGGGCACTGAAGGCCGGGGCACGGGACAATGGGTAAACCAAGGCCGGCCCAAAACGAGGCGCCTCAGCGGACGAGCAGCCCCTACGGGGCTCTCGCAACGGCGTACCTGGGTGCTAGGTGCTGCTGCTTCCTGGCGTCCAGCCGCGGCCTCAGCCAAGGCCGGCAGCGTCTGGCCGCGGCAGTCTGCCAATTTCCTGGAGCAGCCGGACGCAGCACGCCTGGACACGTACGCGAGGGTACCGGCCCGTTCCTGGGGGGGCTATTAGTGCAGGAAGCCACCCGTTCTGCCTCCCACCCGTCTCACTTACCCTCTAGGGACTCGCCTCCGGACGCAAGAGACGTCAGCACGCGCCCGGACCCACGCAAATCCGCCCACAGAGAACAGAGCCGGCGCACGCCGCAGCTCTGCGCGTTGCCGCCTTTGCGCTTCCAGGCCAGTCACCCTTACTACGCATCCTCAGACCAGTCTTCCTCTTGGAGAGGACTGTTGAATTCTGGGGATTGTAGTCTTTCTCCATGGACTGCCGGTCTTTGGTGACTCCAGCTCCAGCCCCGGAACTTGTAGGATACACAATCACCACAGAAAAGACCGTCTAGCTTTCCGACTCGGAGTCAGCCAATCCCCAGCCTGGGCGCGGTGACGCCTCCGGGAGCTGGGTGGATTCTCTCGGGGTCAGCCCTCGGAGGTGGGCCGCGCGCCCCCTAGAGCCTGCACCTGCCCTCTTCCGCGTGGGACAGACCCGCCCGGCACCGCGAGGCCTGGCACCACGAGGCCTGGCTGGCCAAGAAGGCGGCAGGTTTGGTCACGGCGCCCGAGTGGGTACGAGGGACGCATCTGGAGCGCTTCTGGACCTTATTGTGATCTCCCCGCTTGCAGGGACCCGCCGGGATTAGGGGACCCCTAGCGGGGAGAGGGACTGTGTGGGCACCCCTGCCTGCCAGGGGCCCGGAGTGGCTGGGATTATCGAGGGGACATGTCCTTCTTGTCTTCATTTTTCCCTGTGCCGCGAATGGAAACATAAGACGCAGCGATACACCACGGCACTCGCGCTGCCCGCACGCACTGAAGCGCCCTTTCCCAACTCCTTTCTGGAAAAACCACGATTTATTTAGTAGACAAGTAGTAGGCTTGATGGGAAGGCCTTAGATTGTTAACTGTGGCGTGAACAAAAGTAGGCAAAGGTGTGGGACTCTCTAACAAGGTTACAGCAGCAGCCGAAAGAAAAGAGCTGTCTCTTAGCCCTCACTTTGACCTTCTTGGGGAGGCAGCTCTGGATTCAGTCAGAGCCCCAACCTGGGCCCAGCCAAATCTGGGGTGGCTGTGGCCTTCGGTCTCGAAGCCTGTTTCAGGCAGCTCTGCCCTTCACTGGTAAGACAGTGAATCCTCAAGGACTAGGGCTGAGGAGGGGAGCCTGCCTCCCTGATCTGGCAGGGAGTAAGAAAGGGTTAACATAATGCTGGCCAGAGCCACAGTGTACCAGGTGCTGCCCCATAGGAAGCTGAGATCTGCTGAACATGGCTGGAGCCTGGCAGGCCCCCAGGGCCTATTTGTAGCCAGGGGCCCAGGCTGCTGACCTGTGACATTCCCTGGCTGCCAACCCATCCTGGAATAAGGCCAGTTCAAAGCATATTCCCTCCTCCCCTTCCTGTTCTTCCCTCACCACAGTGGGTAGGGTGGTTTTAATTTTTTCCTCCTTGAGTTTCCCAGCTCCTGAGGTGCTGATGGAGTCAGTACCTCATGAGAAAGCCTTCAGGTGACAACAGAGAGCTGGCCTTGCTTACCCCTCCCTGCTCACAATCCATGAGCAGGCTTTGGGCCACTCTCTGGCCCCTGGCCCCTGATGCAGGTGCTGGTTAGCTGCCCTGGCTGCTCTGGGAGCAGCTGAGAAATAGGCACAGGTTCTGGGAAGAAGAAAGGGCTGAAGCCAGGGAGGTCCTTGAGAAGAAGCAGGAGGGACCCAACTGACACCTCCCCCAGCTAGAGCTTCAGAGAAGGGAGGTGGGGCAAATACAAAGGTCACGGGGAAGCAGAGTGATCTGAGCCTGCTCTGAAAAGGTGTTGCTGTCAGCAGATTAGGTTCCTGCTCTGTGGATGGTGCTGGCCTGGAGCGCGCAAGAGTCGTCTTGGAAAGGTCATGCATGGTGGAGAGGAACTGGCAAGAACTAGGAAGTCCCTGGGGAGAATGACAAGTCCTAGGGCCAGAGACGCCAGCATGGCCGCAACTCTGGTGCCAGGGCAGCCTTGGGGTTGGGTGGGGGAGGGATGGGGAGGGATGACCAGAGGTTTCTGAGGACGCAGATGTTGCTAGGAGAAGCTAGAAGGGGGCAGAGAGCTTTGTATTTTGTTAACAAACACTGAGATCCATTGATGCTGTGTGGGGCCTGGCAGAGGTCAGAGCAATGGGGTCCCTGAGGCCTGTGTCAGCTCAAAAGCCCAGACCCTTCCTTGGCAGCCCTGGCCTCATTCCTCTTGTAGCTGAGGTACTTCTTTAGCCACTTAACTGGGCTTGGGGCCGGGACTCCTGGTCTGTGTGAGGCAGCAGTGGGTAGCCCTTGCCTCCTTCTCCCTTCATCCTCTCCCCAACACACACACCCAAAAAAGCAGGCAGCACTGGGGCTGGAGACTCCCCCTCCCAGAAGACAAGGAGAAAGCCCCACATCTGGAGAGGGACAAGGCAACTCCATTTCTGGTGAGAGGTGGTGGCAAGAGACTGTAGGCTGCTTGATGGTTCAGGATCCCCAGGTAGATAGTTGGGCCGCACAGCCTCCTGTCCTCCAGAAGAGGCTGCTCCATGGAGCGTCCCAGAAATCCTGGTGGCCAGGTACCCCAAGCTGTTGACTGTCTCCACTGGGGCAAAGAAGGTGCCTGGCCTGGGCCCCAGCTCTGCTCACAAATGTTCTGGATGATTCTGCAAGCAATGGATGAATTCGCCCACTGGCTGCCTCTCATAGCATATCCTGTACACAGCCATGAACAGAGGAAACCTAGAATAGGGAAGGAAAGACCCAGCTCAGCCTTCTGGCATACCCCTACCCCACCTACCCCCACCCACTCCCCATCCACCTCCTAGCCCTCCACTCCTCTACTCTCCCACCTTTGAGCTCAGGCAGACTCTGGTCTCAATTTCCAACTGCTAAGAATTCCAACTTCCTAGTCCTGGGTTTAGGGTAGGTTTTTGATTGCCCTGTTCCATATTGAACTTGCCTGTATGATTCCGTGGCATGAATTATTTGTTCTAGTAGGGCAAGCCACTTAACCTCTCTACTAAGCCTCAGTATCATCAACTGTAAAATGGGATCCATATAACAGAGTAGTGAAGAAGGGATTATTTATTAATGTGAAGGAGCTCAATAAATGTGTTTCCTTCCTCCCATCCTCTTGCACAGGCTGCTTGCTTAATCTGGAGGCATGCCCCGGACCAGCCGTGAGCTGATCTTCTGAACCTAATTCATATTCTTATTCTAGGATTCTTTCTCAGACCAACGGAGCTCTGCTCTGATCAGCCCATCACTCCCACTGTCTTTGTGCTCCCTGAAAAGGAGCACCTTGACTCAGAGACTGTCCTTCTCACACTTCAGCACCCAGGATAGGATTCAGGGTACAGAAGGGTTGGCCTCCAGGGAGTGGCTTAGACTGGGGCTGAGGGATAGAGAAGTGGGGCAGTCAGTTGAGTTTATACCTACTACCCCAGAACCAAGTCCCCATAGCAGAGGACAGGAGAAAAGGGCAGGAAGTGAGGCTGCATGGAGGGGTCCAAGCAATGTGGTTAAAGAACACCAGCCTGGAAGCAGTTCAAAGCCTATGAACTAGCTAGTGGACAGTGAACAGACCAGACTCTCTCCAAGCTCTAGTCCCTTTGTAAACCTAAGTTTCCCTCTCCACCCGCTTTACAGATGGAGGAGGGGTCAGGAAGATGAATGTGAGAGCACTTCTGGCTGTGGTCCCCTTCCCCAGTGTGGCTGGGGCAGACACCTACTTGTCCACCAGGCCCTTGTGCTGGAGGATGCTGTGTAGCTCCCGGGCTGTCGGGGGCCCCTGCAGCTTCTGCCCATTCAGCATCTCCTTCTCCAGCTGCTCAATGGGCTGTGAAGAAAATAGGATGGGTAGATGGAAATGGGAGAGGAGGGTTGTGTGTGAGGTGGAGAGTCTGGGGCTCAGATGGGAGTTGGGGTCTTGGAGGAAAGAAAGGCTCAGAATATTCACAACAGTCTTAATGTTTGTGCTTGAGAGATGCCTCAAGCTAAACCCCTCCACTTGGAACCCGTCAGGCCACCCTCCATTCCCCATTCTCCCAGGGTCCCACCTTTCCTGTGCGGGCGAAGGCTTCCGCCACCTTTCGGTTCCGCCCTCCATAGCAGGTAGTGATGAGGTCAGCAATACCACAGCTCTCCAAGAAGGTGGCACAGGACACAGGGCCACTGCAGAAGAGCTTGGCAAAGGCGATCATCTCCATGAGCCCCAGTCGGATCACCGCAGCCTTGGTGTTGTCACCAAAGCCCAGCCCATCACAGAAGCCGGCGCCCACGGCCACTACATTCTTTGGAGAGGGGAGGTCACAGGTGAGAAAGGGTCCCTCCCAGCAGGCCCCTTGGCACCTGCCTCATGCTTCTTCCATCAGCCAGGACACGCCACTGAATAAGTGAAGTATAGTGTGCCTGGACTCCCCAGCTGCTTCTTTTTTTTTTTTTTAAGATTTTATTTATTTATTTGTCAGAGAGAGAGCGCGAGCGAGAGTGAGCACAGGCAGACAGAGTGGAAGGCAGAGTCAGAGGGAGAAGCAGGCTCCCTGCGGAGCAAGGAGCCCAATGTGGGACTCGATCCCAGGACACTGGGATCATGACCTGAGCCGAAGGCAGCTGCCCAACCAACTGAGCCACCCAGGCGTCCCTCCCCAGCTGTTTCTACCTCTTGATTTTCCTACTTCCTGTAACCCTGGCTCTGTGTTTCCTGCCTCTCCAATGCTGCCCCATACCCCAAACCTTGAGAACTTGAGCTGAAAACCAGTCTCCTGTCCAGCTGACCCTCCTCTCCATGATTATTCTGTTTCATATCCCTGATGTCTTCCGCTCTATCCAAGATCCAGAGTTCTGGCCATCAGTCTACCTGGGTGTCCTGGATGTCTTATGTCCCATGAGCCGGGGTCCTTCCCCAGGACATCTCTTACCCCAGGACCACCCACTGGAGGCAGGGATAGGGATGCCCCCCAAGGAGCTACAGGAAGAAAGGAAGGAGGTGGCCCAATGTTTGATGGTGAATAACTGACAGGCCGGAATGACCCTGACCTTGCTGCTACAGTTCTTCCTGTGTTGGGGGGACTTGGTGGGGAAGAGGAGCTATTACCCAAGAGTGAGAGCCTGGAGTCCCAGCAACATTGTAGAGCTAAGCCAGGCCCTCCTTCAGGGCCTTCTCCCCATCCCCTAGCTGCCTCTGTGCACCTCTCACCTTTAACGCCCCACAGATCTCTACCGTATCCACCTCCTGCACCACTGTGATGCGGAAATTCGGAGTCTGCATCAACATTTTCAGAAGCTGTCCTTGGGTCCGGTCCTTGCAGCCTGAAGTGGGAAGGGGGCAAGGCTTTCAAAGGGGATTCTTTTTTTTTTTTATTTATTTGACAGAGAGAAATCACAAGTAGGCAGAGAGGCAGGCAGAGAGAGAGAGAGAGAGGAGGAAGCAGGCTCCCTGCTGAGCAGAGAGCCCGATGCGGGACTCGATCCCAGGACCCTGAGATCATGACCTGAGCTGAAGGCAGCGGCTTAACCACTGAGCCACCCAGGCGCCCCTCAAAGGGGATTCTTGACTCTTCTTCCCACGCCTGCACTAAGCAGGACCTGCAACCCTTTCCCTGGGGATGTCCCAGTCCTCCCTCACCTCTGATGCTTGGGTCTCCTTCCTTTGCCTGATTAATGGGGAGAAGATGGCTCAGTGGGGGTGAAGGGAGTACAGAGAGGGGACGTAACAGGCTGTGCTGTGAATGTAGGTGATGATAGGGCTCTCACCGATGGTTGTCTCACAGAACTTCTCATCAGCCACCTCGCTGGCAATGTTGGCCCCCATCAGCACGCTCATGGGGATGCCAAGGTGCTCCCCAATCACTTCAGAGATGAGCTTCAGCCCTTGAGGGCCCTCGTCTACCCCCTGGGCACAGGATGGAGCTCAGGCCAGGTGCCCTTTATTCCCAACTGAGGGATTCCCACACAGAAATCCTGCCCTTCCAAAACCACTGTCCATCAGTGTCCCTCCCCAAAAGCCCTGTCCCATTCCAACTCAGCCAAAGCTTGCTGTGAGGACGGTAGATTGCACATGGAAACGAATCCATTCGAAAATTCCCCTTCTACACACCTTCAATCACCCTCCCTCTCCAAGGCAATGTATCCCTTCCACATCCCTAAATAAACCCCCTCACCAAGTACCCCAAACCAGCTTCCATCCCAGACACTGCTCCAAACTAGCTTCCCTTTCACATTCCTCAAACCAGCCCACTGCTCATACCCCCAGACATCCCATGTATGCCTCCTAAACTCCTCAAGACATCAGCCTCCAAACCGATCTCTTAACTACTCCCCAACCAGCCTCCCCTTCCCAGAGGCCCCCAGCACCCATTTCTCAGCCTCCCCAAAATAACTCCTCCCCTCTCCAAAAAACTCTTGGCCATCTTCTGCCATTTTCTTTTCTCCTCTCTTCCCCCACCCTGACCCCACAACAGTTAGCTGCACCCCCACCCCCAACTGCAGGAAGTTGTTCCAGCACCTTAATAAGAGATACACCAATGGTGTTTGCCTTGAGGTGGCCCTTGAGCTGACCACAAATCTTGCTGATGAACTGATGAGGCACCACGAAGATGAGGATGTCAGCATCTGCTGCAGCCTGGACCACATCTGGGACAGCCACCTGTGGGGGTGACCAGTGCTCATGGGCCTCACAGACTTCTAGCCCCTGTGGAAGCCCATTCAGGAGATCTAGGAGCTAAAGAGTGAGGCTGGTGGGGGAAAGGAAGGGTAGTTGGGGGATTGAATCTGGAAGGGCTAAACCTGGAGGAATGAAACACCGTCTTCCCTCCCCCTCACCATCATTCCCTTTCGCTCCAGCTGCCCAGGGCTCTTGAGGACTCCTGGGAACCTCCACTCAGTACTCTTCTAGCCCTTGGCTGTGGGACAGCAAGGGAGGCCACAGGAGGCCTAGGCTTGGCAGGAGGAAGAGGCCAAGTAAGATTTCATCACCCTGCTTCTTAGGGCCCCCAAGTGGGAAGGGAGAGCCCTCCCTGTCTTTCCTGCTCTCCCTCTCCAGGTTGAGAGCAAGCCATATGGATTTGACCAGGGACCTTAAGTCCAAGGAGCAGCCTCGAGGTCAGCTAATAGCCCAGTGAATAAGTAACAGGACTAGAGCCTGAGGCAGCCACTACCCAGACCCCCAGTCTTTGATTGCCATGGAAACCAACTTCCTGGTCCTCTTCCCCTCCTTTTACTGCCTGGGAGCCCATAAGTGTATGGGGGTGGAGAGGTGGGTTCAAGTTCTCAGTTCCAGAAAGTCCTGGGAGAGCTCCTTGGGGGCTGGGCGTAGGGGTGCCCTGTGCCGAGAGCAGCTGGCCCAAGATGCTTCCCAAGTCCGAGGAGCAGCTAAAATGGCCCCTCTCAGCAGGAAGCACTACTCCACTTCCCTGTCCCTTCCTTGCAGGGTTTTGGGGCTCACCACGTTGGGAGGCAGCTTGTGCCCTGGCAGGTACTTGACATTCTCATGCTGCGTGTTGATGATCTCTGTCAGCTTTCTCCCCCCGATGTCTTCCTCAAACACCCACATGGTCACCCGTGGGTCAAAGTGTGACAGCTGGGCTGCATTGCCTCCCACAATCTTGGCAATAACTGAGCCCCTGGTGGGAGGGGGAGGACAGAAGGTGGAAGAGTCGGGGCATGAGGAGGGAGCAGTGACAGAGGCGGTGGCACAGGGTGGCAGTGAGGGGACAGCACAGCGGCCCCCCAGATCATTTACTTGCCATTTCCTTGTGACACCCCCCTGCCCCCACCAGCACCAGTAAAGTATGTTCTTGGCAGTAGAAAGGAGACTCAGTCTACCCTACACTTCACAGCCAGAGAAGGGGACCAGCCTTCTGATCTCCCCAACCCCCAACCCCAAGCAGCTTTTCCTGTAGCAAACAGGTGCAGCTGCCCGGGCGGGCAAGGACCTGAGAGGTTTGGGCACCATCTGCTTTGTGGGAGTAGGCACGGAAGATAGCAAGGCTGGAACAGAAATTGGAGGGCACTTCCTACCCACGGGCTGCCTCCTGCTTCTCCCCTAGCCCCGTGTTCTTGGGGGAACCTCCTCCGCCAAGTACTGCTTGACAGAGCCACTTACCAGTTGCCGGAGCCTACAATGCAGACTTTCTTGCCAGCCATGGTGCCACTTCTCTAACTGATTCAGCTCAGTGCTCTGCTCCCCAGCTCCTCTGCCGACTAGGAGCATATAACTTCGCCACACGTGGGTGCAGCCAAGTCCCGCCTTCCAGGGGCGGGTGGGGAGGCGGGCGCCTGGGGAGACAGGGACTCTGGCAAAGCCAGGGAAAGAGAAAAGGGTAGAGACAGGTGGGGAACAGGAATGGGGCAGAGTCCAGGCCCCTCTTCCTTTTAGGTTTGCCAGTGGATGGTGCTAGTGAGTTTCTTCCTTTGGCCCCAGTCCTCCCTCCCTGTAATGGTCTCATTCTGAGGTTTGCCAAGAAACAGCCCAGATGAGGAGCGAGTGACTGCTCCCCTCCTCATTCCCTTCTGTCCCTCAGCACTGGAATAAATTGTATTCAATCCTAGTAGTAGATACAGGAATGCTTTCTTTTCCAAGGTAGCAGTCACCCCACATAGCCTCCCAGGAGCCCAAAATCTCTACAGGTTTGTCCCCTAGCAGTGAGAGACTACCTGTCACTGGCCCCACACCAGCTCTGCTGCAGGGCTGAGTGAGGGGGCCCTGTGTGGGCTCCCGTTTAAAGATCAGACAAAATAAGAGGTAAGGGCCTGCTTTGGTGGCATCTCAGCCCAAGGATAAGAGACCCCAGGAGCCCCGAAGGACAAGTCATCTCAGGGACTTACCCTTTGGCCTCTCTCCTCACCTCAAAGGATCCTCACCTGAATGTCTTTCAGGAAGAGAAAGTGGGAAAGGTCAGTTAGAAGCTCTGATGCCAAGTGGCCTACAATTTCCTTGCCGACTCCGGGCTTAGAGAAGAGGGCAGGAGAGAAAGGACTGCGGCTAAATAAAGCATTCACTGTCCTCAAGAGGCTTTGAGCTTCCTTCAATTCTTTCTTGGGTTTCCCAGCTACCACACTAGGGGCTCCCTCAAGTCAGTGGCTAGTTTGCAAGAAGCCAGAAAGGGGTGGGGGGCAGGACCTGGGGCAGCTGTAACTTCTGGGAGCTTTGTGTTCTCAGATCCCGTAACAGAGTAAGTGGGGTGTGTGATTTGGGACATGGGAAGAGGTTGGAAAGAACACACGGAGCAGTCCGGGACGCTATTATCACCCGCAGCCATCTGTTTGACAAGCTGGTTTCTAGGCTGATCTGGAGTGGGGCAAATGCCCCTAACATGTCTGCAGTCTGTGCACCTTGGCCTAGAGGGCAAACACCACTGTCTGCTCATGTGCTGACCTCCTGGCTTGGCAGACTGCTGAGTGGGTGTTTCCATCCCTTGGGGCCCCTGCTGGCTGGCAACAGCAATGAGCACTAGGCCAGAGAGGAGTCTGTGTGCAACCACTGAGTCAGGGTAAATGGGCCCAAGGGCAAGACTGTGGAGAAAAAGGTTGTTCTAAGTTCCAGGGACCGCCCAGGAGGGGCCCACCATATTCCCCTCCCATGGCCATGGAGTTCCTATCATAGGGGAGCATACTTGAAGTTGGTAGTGGATGGTTTCCCTTAGGAGTAAAATTGCACCTGCCACAAAGCCAGCCTCCCACGGATCGCTCCATTATTGCACTTGTGCTGAGACAAAGGCACCGGTGCCAAGTGCCAGCTGGGAACACTGATTATGGGTGATGGAAGAGAAAGAATGCTTCTGTCCCTGGCACATATGGTAGGAACCCCGGAGAATGGATGTTTATGCATAATATAATCCCTTGTTTTTTGCCTAAATTCTCCCATCTCTCATTTTGCCCTTAAAATCATTTTCAGGGTATGGAGACCCAGAATTTGTGCACTTATAGGAATAAAGAGTGTGCAGTCTCAGAATTGGCTCATCACAGAAGTTATCTGTACTACTGGAGCTCTTTTCCCAAGAGCGAACTATAGATTATTTGCTTGAAACTAATAATGGTTCATCAGCCATTCATTACACATGTAATTAGCCTGGGTAAAAACAGATGCCATTTCAACGTCCTTGACATCAATTTTTTCCACTCCCAAGTTATCACCCCCACACATTTCTTTTTCCCTACTCAAGTCCCAACCCCCAAGTTCCAAATTGGGAACAAGTTGTAACCTGGGTGGATTCGATTGCCTGCAAGGCAGTACGTACGTGGGTGTTCCCATCCATGAAGGCAAAGGTTAATTTTTTTAAAACTACAAGTTTGGAATATGGTTGCATTCGTCCTACATTCTAAACCCCCTTCTTGGGTAGAATCAACCTAGATAACAGCACCAAGGAGACAAGTATGAGCTACCAGGTAAGAAGTGAGCATATTATGCTGGGAACTGCAAAATTTCATGCTTCTGCTAACACACCAGTCCTGAGCGGTATTCCCTACTGTGCCGATGGGCAGTTTTGCTGTAGCACGAGAGTCACACGGTACTTCCATGCTGGTCTTAAGAACTGAAATCTCAGGAAGCCTGGGTGGCTCAGTCGTTAAGCAGCTGCCTTTGGCTCAGGTCATGATCCTAGGATCCTGGGATGGAGCCCTCCCTGAGGCTCCCTGCTCAGTGGGGAACCTGCTTCTCCCTCTCGTGCCTGCTGCTCTGCCTAGTTGTGCTGTCCGTCAAATAAAATCTTTTTTTTTTTTTTTTTAAGATTTTATTTACTTATTTGAGAGAGAGAGAGAGAAAGAGATCACAAGTAGGCAGAGCAGCAGGCAGAGAGAGAAGGGGAAGCAGGCTCCCGGCTGAGCAGAAGGCCCAATGCGGGGCTCCATCCCAGGACTCTGAGATCATGACCTGAGCCGAAGGCAGAGGTCCAACCCACTGAGCCACCCAGGCACCCCCAAATAAAATCCTTTAAAAAAAGAAAGAACTGAAATCGCTCAGGGTGATGAAGTGGAACCTGAAGAGGATTGACAGGCAGAGGCACACAGATGTCTTCAGCTGTGCAGGCCCTCATAGAGGGGAACCCTGCAAGGAACTCGCCAACAGGTGGCTCAGGACCGGCAAGCCTAAGGAATTGCGGGAGCCCCCAGGCCGTGCTCTCAAGCCAGCCAGTGCCACAGGGAGCTCAAGATAAGGGGGACAATGGCAGTGCTACTGTCTTGTGGTACCTCCCTACCCTGGGGGCTGGACTGTCAGATCCAGTGAGGAAGCCCAATAATCCCAATAGGACCTGGCCTGCTTGGACTACTGGGCTGACAGAACAAGCTCGAAGGTGAGAACTGGAGGTCCACAGGGTAGAAATCTTGTTTTCCACCATATCCATAGTGCTTAGCACCACAGCTGACACACAGCAGGTGCTCAATAAATAGTTATTTAAATAAAATGAAGAGACACCATGAGTGTGGCTAATAGTATCAGAGAAAGAGCCCAGGGAAGAGCTCTCCCTCAGTAGGTAGGGGGACCCATCCTTCAGAAGATTCTTTTATTAAAACTGGGTGACATCGGTAAGGGGACAGTACAAAAAAAATTTTGGTCCATGAAAAAAACATAATAATTCAGTTAATAAAAAGTTATCTTCAACAGGGACAGTGTAGGAGTGTTGAACTTCCTTCTCATGGTTCCAGCCCCAAGGACAGAGGTTGTCCAGTGTCTGTGGGGAGAACCTTTTAAGGGAGGGATGGGGTAATGGGAGGAGGGGAAAGATGGGGAGAAAATTCTGTCCCCGGTGTGGAAGAGGCGGGGCTATGGGGCTGGAGGATGTGCTCGCAGGAGCCTGAGGAGGGGGTGGGGAAGCAGGGGCTTTGTCAGTTCTGTGGGTTTAGAGCCCAGGCTGAACGGAATTCCCCCTCTGTGCCCAGCTGTCTCCCACCCTGCTATGTTGAATCTGCGAGCCTGGGATATGCTAACTTGGGGTGATACAACCTGGAAGAAGAATCTGAGGCTCTCCTGGAAAGATGCAAAACCATCTCAGTTCCAAGGGGCCAAGATCACAAGGTCCTGCTGCTACCTGAGGGGTCTGAAGCTTTGAGGGCAGGGGCTGGGGAGTCACAATCCTGTGAGGCAGGGAGAGGGAAGAGTCACAAACCCAACTCAGAGCTATTCGCCAGCCCTAGGCGCTTTCACTCCTCAGTGCCCTAGAAGTCACCAGTGGGTGTCAACTGGGCAGACAAGGGACAGGAAGACAGGGACGGCCCAGGGCTTTTACCCGTTTGATTTCAGGCCTGTTTCTCCGTGAAGGGATAGGGGAGGCAGGGCGGAGTGAATAAATGAGTCACGCCTCCAGGCAACACCAGGAAGGAACAGCGTCTGCCGGCAATGATAATACCCCAGGTTAGATCCCTGGGGCTCTGACCGGGAAAGGCAAGGCTCCCCCACCCAAATGCCCTGCGTTAGGACAGATCGATAGCAGGGAATCCTAAAAAGAGCAGCTACAGGGAGTGTGTGCTGGGAGGGAGCACTAGTTAAAGAACAAACTCCAATACTGATGTGGACCCCCTACAAGGGAGTAAGAGAAGCACTGAGACAGCAGGCCGATCCAGAGGGCTGTGGACTGACCTGGGGCTCAGTGGGGCCCAAGAACCAGGGTTCCTTTAGTGCTAGAGGGCAACAAGTAAAGGGAGAGTGTGCTCCAAACCTGTGGAGGGAAGGAAGGGAGGAAATTGGATTCTGTTATCTGGAGAGCCAAGATCAACTAGCTTATAGAGTGCCCCCAGGCCTGAGTCTCAGAGAAGGGGCTAAAGCTCCCAACTCCTGGGTCTCTGAAGGGCAGGATAAGTATAGCTGGTCCCCTTGAAGACCACCTGGCCTTAGGCCCAATCCAGTCAATGCACTGATTACCACTACAGGTTCTCTCTCTAACACTACCTAGAGGTCCTATGTAGACCAGGGGAGGGTAGAGGCACATGGGAACTTTGTGGGGCAAAGGGAAGCTGGGGGACAGGAAGGGATGGGGTGGGAGAAGAGGGTGACAGGTGTCTTGTGAGACAGAAATGTGAGACCCTCTTCATTCTGGTGTCCTCGAACCAACAGCATCCCCTGGAAGGCCCCAAGCAAGACCAAGGCAGGTGCTATGAGGCAGGCAGCTCAGGGCCCAAATACGAATCGGTGCAGCCCAATCAGGGCTGTGGGAGAGGCCCTATGTGTTTCGGATTCCCAGGGCCTGCTCTAATTCTTGTCGTCTCTGCTGCACCTAGAGAGCAAACAGTGGAGAGAGTAGAGGATGAGACAAACCCAAAGTTGGCATCTCCTACCACTGGCCCCCATCCGGAGTTCAGACCCTTGGCTTTTCATCAGTTTCCCACGTCCAGGTGCCTACCTTGGAATAGAAGTATCGGCACACAGCCTCCTGAGCCCAAGGCTGGAAGTAAAACTCGGCTCGGCGCTCTTCCTCCGGGTTCCCTACCACATCGGTCATGGTCTGGGGGATATGAGAGGGGGAAGAGAGAGAACAGACTTGTCTCCCCCCTTCACACCTGTTATGGATTGAACTGTATCCCCCCAAAAGTAGTCAAAATCCGAACCCCCAGGACCTAGGAATGCGATCTTACTTGGAAACAGGATCTCTGCGATGATCAAGTTAAGATAAGGTCATTAGGGTGGGCCTAATCCAACACAAGTGGTACCCTTACAAAAAGGGGGAACTTGGACACAGAGACAGACATGCACAGAGGGAAGATGAGCGAAGACACTTGGAGAACACCATCTGCAAATCAAGGAATGTGTGAGGCTACCATAAGCTAGGAGAGAGGCCTGGAACAGATTCTCCCTCACAGCCCTCAGAAGGAACCAACCCTGCCAACACCCTAACTGTAGACTTCCAGCCTCCAGATAAAAATAAATTTTTGTGTAAGGCACTCAGTTTGTGGCACTTTACTACGGTGGCCCTCACAAACTACTAACACACGACTGAAGCCACCCCCTGCTATCAACGAGTCCTTGCTCCGTTCAGGGACCCTTTCTGGCACCCTGATCCCTTGCTCCTCTGCTCAGCCTCTGTAATTAGTCAGTCACCTTGCACAAGACAGGAGAACACCAGGAGCACGTTTCACTCATTCAATGCTCGCCCCTCACCTCCTTGCCTGAGCTTACAGTGCTCCCCTCTCTGAGAAACAGCTCAAATCCCAAATTCACCAGGGGGCATTCCCCAGCTGTTCCAGCCTCACCCATCTCCCTTCTCCCTTGAACGATCTCGGTGGTTAGCGGTGAGTCTGGATAACATCCCACATGATTTACAACTTTTTAAATCAGATCAGTTCAGTTGGTTCCCTTCCCCTCAAAAGAAAATAACCTGGTCTGAAACAATCCTTTCTTTACTTTTGCTAATAACTTCCTTGCTCCGCCCCGCACTCCTGTCTATCAAAACCGTCATGCTGTACAACTCCTCAGAGTGCCTATTTACTAGAAGGGATGCTGCCCAATTCGTGAGTCATTAAATAAGACCAATTACATCTTCACATTTTAACTAACTAACTGCATAAATCTTCACAGCCTAGGGGCACCTGGGTGGCTCAGTGGGTTAAGCCACTGCCTTTGGCTCGGGTCAGGATCTTGGGGTCCTGGGATCCAACCCTGCATCGGGCTCTCTGCTCAGCAGGGAGCCTGCTCCCCCCCCACCCCGTCTGCCTCTCTGCCTACTTGTGAGATATCTCTCTGTCAAATAAATAAATAAATAAATAAATATCTTAAAAAAAATCTTCACAGCCTAGTCTCTCCAAACAGAATGCAGATCACTTTGAAAGCTGAGATCCAGTTTTGCTCTCTGCACCCACTACGATACAGTATACACAGTGACGCCTCCAACTACTAGAGAAACACTTGACGGTTCCACCACCATTTCCCTACTTGATTGTAAAATGGACCCAAGAGCAGGCTAAAGACAATCTGGTCCTTCACCTCCCCCTCTGGCTCTTCGACCAGATGCTACAGAAATAAAGCAAATGTGTGCCTCACCGACCTAAGGCCCTATGCAACTTCCATAGGTTCTTTACCTTGAGGTCCCGGCACTGGGACTGTAGCCAATCATTGATGAAACCCTGAGGGTCCCTGGCGAAGCTCAGCATGAATTCCCGCTGGGTCTTCAGCTGATTGATAGTTTCTATTGTCTCGTGGATCTGAAAGGAAGAGAAAGAAAGTCCTCTAACATTTCGGACTGGGAAATGCGAAGTTACAAGGCAGACAGTATCTGCCATCTCCCTGTGCTGCCACTCCCAACCCAGGCCCAGACTGCTGCCCCAAGCCCCAACTGCTCTGGCACTCGGCATTCTCTGAGTAGGTCTGTGCACAGTGTCACACACCCCACGTGGTGAAGTTTTCCTTCTAGTCCCCACAATGTCCACTATAGGGGAAGCCACACGGTGAGTACTTAATCCACAGCACAAATAAAGGCAAAAACACTCGGAGGTAGGAGCAGTGGTAGAGACAGCTGTCTCAAAAGGTATGGCCTGGGGGTCTGTTCCTGGCCTTCTCTCATCATCCGTACTCTTCCGACAGCTTCCTTCACTGACAGATCTCCCGTTATCACTGACAGGTTCGTGAGTCCTCAGTCTAGAGACCAGACCCTTTGCTAAACTCCAACCACTCTAGCTGATTGACATCTCAAAGCATCTAAACTCTCCAAAACGAACTCCACAACCTCTCCGCCAATACTCACTTCTGCTCTCCTGCTGCCAATCTGGACGAACACTCTCATGCACCTCTGGGAGTCACAATGCTTCCTTCTTCCTTAAGCTGCTCCCCAACACCCACACCTGAACCGTATCCAGTCTCTTCCGTTCCACTTGGACACCTCTCAGATCTGTCTACTTCTCATCCTCACTGTCAGTACCACAGATTCTGACCTCTGTGCATCTCCCATGCGTTACTGCACTGACCTCCTAACTGGTTTCCTGCCTCCAGATCTGCCCCTCTTACAACTCGCTCTCTGATTTCGGGCCAGCGATCATTCTAAATGCAAAGAGCATAACTGCCTCCAGGCTTTGGGACAAAAGAGAAACTAGTTTCCCTGTACTGAAGCGTCTTTGTGGTTAGGCTCAGTCTCCCTATCAACCTCCCTTTTCCCCAAACTTCCCATCCCGAGCACCCTGAACAGCTCTAGTAAACAGCTTATACTTCTCGAACACACTTCTCTCTCATTTTTCAACTTTTACATACCCTGTTCCCTCTTTCTGGAAAGTCCTCTGCCTTCCACACCCCTTTCATTAACTCTCATTTTGTCCTTTAAGATTTAGTTGGGGCAGCAACTCTTTCAGGAAAGCCTTCCTGTTGTGTTCCTTTGAGTTTTCTGGCTTTACCTGCGTGGACTATGTCTAGGGTAACAGCAGGAATAGCAGCAGTTACCATTTGTTTTCATGTGCCAGATATTGTGTCTTTACGTATACTGCCACACTGAATCCTCCTAACAACCTTATAAAAAAAGCAACAATCTCTATTTCACAGTTCAAAACTAAGGCTCAAAGCTCTTCAAAGTTACAGACATAATACTAGCATCCAGCTCCAACCAGCATCTGTACAGGCACAGACTAGATGTTAATACCTTCAGAACCAATGCTGAGAATCAAAAGACAGTCTATGAGCTGTGGCAGAGGGCTGCTGGCACCCAAGCTACCCAGGGCAGGGGCCCCTACCTTGTTGTCTAGAGTAGCAATCTCCTGCTGGCTGGCAGTAGATAGCAGGAAAGAATTCATCTGGGTCTTCAAAGTATCATCCACTTCCACATCGATGTCATAACAAGCAGTCTTCTTCTGATCATTTGGGTCAACACTGGGGAGGAAACCAGAGGGGCATGGTAAAGGGCTTATTACATAAGATCCAGAAGAAGGCCCGAGAATGAGGGTAAGGGGTTGACTGCCAAAAGCCACAAGAGAACTTTTGCACATTAACAGAAATTTCCTGTACCCTTCTTGCAATGGTAGCTACATGGTGTTACATTGGACAAAGTCTCAAAACTATACTTCAAGTGTGTGTGACCTATATAACTATATATAACCCCCAACAAAGCTACTGTTTATTTTTTAAATCAATGGTAAAAATTCAAATGGTACAAAAGATATCCAGTGAAAATGAAGTTTCTCCCTTCCCAAATGAAAGTATTACTATAGTAGCTTACATATCTTTATCCTCGTTAAACTAAAATTGACCCTGAAAGTAAATCCAAATAAAACACAAACCATACAAAATAAGTAAAAAAAAAAAAAGAAAAAAAAAAAGGCTTAACTTTAAGCACAGAATACAGGACACATCAGCTATTAACGATCCAACATATAAGTCGTAGGAGTTACTAGTGGCTGAGTGATGGTGCAGGATAGAAAGGAAAGCCTCTATCGGAATACAGAGGGAAAGAAAGCTGAGACTACAGCCAGCCACCTGCACTCTGAGGAGGAGGACGGGCATTCCTTCACTCCGTATCTAGTGAGACGCATTGCCCATCTATCTTCCGAACAAAACAGTGAAAGGAGATGAAGGAATTGTGGAGTCCCAGGTTGGAATGTTTTACCATCCACAGCGGAGATAGGAACCCATCCATGCTGGTCTGGTAAATGTCTAACAACTGATTTTCCAAAAGAGGAGGTAAAAAGGCCAATCTGTAGCATGTGCTGATTTCTGTGGTTTAAATACTCCCAACGTAGTTGAGTTCAAGCTGCCAACATTACGTCACTGATCAAGGAGCTGGGATGAGATGTGCAGTAACTCATCCTAACACATTATGCCCCTTTGCTTTTCCAAAAGGCCTAGGTAGTTTTTCTGAGGAGGATTTTCCCAGTTAGGAAGATAGGCGAGAAGCCAAAGCCGCGCGCACCATCAGTGTGGCAGCAGCATCACAGAGGCAGCGCGCACCCCAAGCAGCAGGGGGCGCCCGCAAGCTCCTTCTCTGGGAGAACTATAGCATCTCAGCAGTAAGCAGCCACAGCTGTAGACTTGTGTCTGTGAGCACGTGGACTTTATTTCTATTTGTTTTGAGCAAAAGAGGTCCTTTTGGGGGCCCAGGGGGCCCCAAATGTTTTCATATAAATGAATGGTAATCGCTTTCTTGCTTTACACCATTTTAGCTTGCAAAAGTCTTCACAGGAACTCTCTATTTTTGGATATCAGGGGAAATGGACTATTTCCATTACACATATGAACAGACAGAAGTAACCCCACAAACACAAATACTAGTAAGATATAATAAAATAATTAAGAAATAATGAGTTTTGGGGTATATGTTACCCTTCTTTTCACTAAACTCTAAGTTTAAATAATTTAAATCACCATTATCTGACAATCTACCTCCTGATAATCGGACAACTGGCTGGTGAGAGCAGGGAGCAGCCCACCCTGGCACACCGCCTCGCCTACACCAACTTACCTGATGACATGATTGATGATGATGGGCTCTGGTGGCATGAGCAAGGCATGCAGCCGTTGAGGGATCTCTGAAAACTTCATCCGTTGAGACTCAAAGATCTGTGTGAAAGAGGAAAGGCAGCTAAGAAGGTAGCATTTTGAGCACAACTAGTGCTCCACTGAACTCTGGCAAAAGCATGGGTCCTTTTCTTACCTGCTGGAGGTACTTGTCACAGATGACAAATTCCCGCTCATGAGGGTCCTGGAGCTTATGTGTCTTAATATATTGCCACAGTGCTTGAATGATCACTGGACGGGTCTGGGTGTGGATGCCCAAGAGCCGAGCCAGGCGAGGATCTAATTTAAACTGGGGAGGCTGTAGAGAACCAAAGAGGATGGGGATGAAGCTAGTGAGCTGGGTCTATATGCACCTTGGGGTGCTCTAGCATGGCCATCCATTCAACAAACATTAATGCACTGCTTTCTCTGGGGCCAAAAATAACACTAGGAGGAACTCAGAGATGACTACGCCCCTCTCCTTATATTTAGGGAGTTTATCGTCTAGTGACAAATTACCCACAACTAGACTTAAACCTCTGAGTATCAGGCTACTGATGGGAGGTGGCTGTGAAAGCTGGGTCCCATGACATCACCCCAGAATACCTGGTAGTCCAGCATCAGGAGGACGGTACACCGTACATTCACGTCTCCTGGCCGCTTCACCTGGAAGCCATCCGTCTCCTGGGTAGTGGCGGTCCTGTGCCACTACAGAGAGGAAGATGTCAGGGGGTGCTCTCCCAGAGGAAGAGCTGGGGTGGGAGGGAAGAGCGTCTGTAATGACTGAATATTCAACTTTGACTACTGAGGCTATTGGGGAAGAGCAACAGCATGAGACATTTCTAAACATTCCATAAAGCTCTGGGATTACTATATGCACATAAACAGATTAACCCTTGATTCCGTTTAGGGTCACATTTAAATCAGCCTAAATACTCCGGGGTAATTTTATCCACAAAATGGATAATATATATGTGCACAGGAAAACAGTATGGCTGCCATTACTTGAATACTTACTATGCTCAAGAGCCTTCTAAGACATTTACCTGGGATTATCTCATTTAATTCCCACAACATCCACATAAGATAGACACAATTAAACCTATTTTACAGATGAGCAAACTAATGCTTAGGAGAGTGGAGTGACTTGCCTAAGGTCAAACAACCACAAAGTGGTGGTGCTGTGATTTGAGCTCTGGCGTGTCTGATTCTAAAGCCCACGTTCTTAGCCACTATACTCTACTGCTATAAAGTCAAGTTAAATATATTTACAAATTTCTATTGATTCTATGACTTACTTCCCTTAATAGATGGTAAAGACCTTCCCATGTCTCTTAGTGGTTGAGGTTAAGGGGCTGCGGCTACACTGGCAAAGAAAGGAGCAGGTTAAGTTCACTCAGAGAGCTGGACTATTGTTTTGACTGTACCCCAAAGAACACTGTCGCTAACATGGTCTTCAGAACACTGTATAACCAGGTTTTATAACAAAGGATTTCTGATGATGTGGGATGTGAATCTAAACAGAACAGGAACCAAAAGAAGTCCCAGATCTATCTATAGAGTAACCTTGCCAGAATTGAACCCTATTAGTTAACTCTCCTAATTACAGCACCTGCTATCAGGAAAAAGTATGAGTGAGGTGTGCATAACCACATCTCACCATTATTAATAAGCAAGATGCAGAGATGACCTGGAATGTTTAAGAGGCCTCCATTAGAATTTCTCTTAGGGCAGCAACCAGGATAATGACATTAAAAAGGTGGGACAAGTCAGACTGCAAGAACTCCTGGATTCAGAAGCGCTTGGGTGGCTCAGTCGTTAAGCATCTGCCTTCAGCTCAGGTCATGATCCCTGGGTCCTGGGATCGAGCCCTGCTGTATCAGGCTCCCTGCTCAGCAGGAGGCCTGCTACTCCCTCTCATTCTCCCCTGCTTGTCTTCCCTCTCTCGCTGATCTCTCTGTTAAATGAATAAATAAAATCTTAAAATCTTTAAAAAAAAAAAAAAAAAGAGCTCTTGGGTTCAAACAGTACCAGAACTAAACAGCTAGTGCCACCCGGAGGTCAATGTGCAAACTGCAAGGGTAGTACTGTATGGGGGTGGTGGGACCCTTTATACCTCCCCATCTCCCTAAACATTAAAGCTTGGCTCACAAGTCCATCATCCTCCAGTCATGGAGTCAAAGCCTACAGGAGAGAACTACTCACTTCCACCAGGTGGTTGTCTGGCCCATACAGGTCTTTGTCCAGTTCGATCACCAAGGACTTAAAAAAGGAAGAGAATTTCCTCTTTTGTTTGGTGGCATCATATTTGGACAAAGCTGACTAGAAGAGAGAGAGGAGGGATCATGTTAGAAAAGGCCAGAAGAAATTCTTCAAGACAAAGTCCCATTAAAAAGGAACCCACAACAGAATGGGAAAAACCTCAAAAATGTCTTCTGGGGGTGCCTGGGTGGCTCAGTGGGTTAAAGCCTCTGCCTTTGGCTCAGGTCATGAACTCAGGGTCCTGGGATTGAGCCCCGCATCGGGCTCTCTGCTCAGTGGGGAGCCTGCTTTCCTTCCTCTCTCTGCCTGACTCTGCCTATTTGTGATCTCTGTCAAATAAATAAATAAAATCTTAAAAAAAAAAAAATGTCTTCTGAATCTTTCTCAGGAGATGACAAGGTCGGTGTCTGGGGTATTAAACCAATCAGGGTGGCCACAGAACCCTGAAGAAGCAGCCAGTTACATGTACAGGGTCACTGACTTACCCACTCTTACCCTTCCCTAAGGGAAATAAGGCAAGTTTAGTCAAACCATTGCCCGTAACAAAGCGAGTCTGAACAGACAAAAGTCTGACTCTAGAGGGGAAATGAATCACAGGCAATAAGCAGCCAGAACAAAAACAGCTTTATTTGGATGGAATGACACCACCAGCAGATGGACTGGACCTATATAGAGAAGGAAGCTCTGATATGGAGCCCCAGTTCTCCTGCAAAAATGTATTCAAATTAGTTTGCTTATGAACAGCTAAAAATAGAGAGTATAAGGAATGGCAGGTGAGCTTCTGGGGTATGAAGTTTGGGGACTAACATCTATCAGCAGATGTTCCCCATGAAGCAAAGAGAACGACCCCTCTTAAACTGTGAGAGGTCTCCAGTGAAAGCTGGGAAGGTGGAGATACCACAGTGGGAATCAAGGACCTCAAAGACTCAAAGAGAAAAGCATGTCTTCAAGTGCTAAGTGCAAACTCACTTGATTTTAAAGAAACAAAAAACAAAAACTGAATAATCTGCAGATGCTAAGTCCAATGGCCAGCGCCATCAGGAGGAAGGTAAACAACAAATCAAATCCCAGAACAATAAGGTTCTCGATATGATACCACAGCAAGGGCCAAGCTGTGGGAGCCAGATACAAAGAACCATTGTCTTTTAGTGCAGGGAACACAGTGACCCTCTCCCTGCTGTTCCCAACAGGAGCTATGAGCACCAGTCAGGCTTCCTGCCAACCAGACAACACTGCTTGCTCCCAGCAGCTCGGCAGCTCCCACCCTAGCCGTCAACCACAGTGGACTTTGAACTCACATCCTCCAAGAGCCGTCCTTCTACCCGAAGTTCCCAGGAAGCCACTGTCCCTTCCCCATCCTCGGCATCTGACTTAGCCGGATTGAAAGTGTTAGAAATGAAAATTCGCAGCTTCCGTTTTTGCTGAGGAAAGCAGAAACAGGATTGATGGTGGTTTGATACTGAAGATATGAATTTCCCTAAACCCCCAAATTACTCCTAAAAGACTGGCTTACTATCTACCCAGTCCCTGGGGTGGGTGAATAGAGTCCATCTAGAATATAGGCCACTGGCCTGAGTGCAAGTGCATACACAAGGACACCAAACAGACAAAGTCACACAAGGTGCCAGGTTCCCAAGGTAGCAGAGCAGTTATGGCAAAAACACAGACAGGGTATATTTCTGGTGCGAGAGATACCAAACGCCCCTCCCCCTTTGCTGTTCAGTTCTAATGTAATTCTCAGTTCTTAGGCGGAAGGGAGATGTAATTTAAATGCCAAAGAGAGCTATGCTGCGCCTTTGATTTCTCATCCTAAGCCTACTGAAGGTTCCGGAGTCCTCGCCTTTGGCTCTCTGCCTAGCACACTTCTGCATTACCTTGATGGGACGTTTCAAGGCCTCCTGGATATCTAGCCGTTTCCTCATGATAGTCTGGTCCAGCTTCCTTTCAAAAGCCAAGAGATCCATATATGCCTGGGATTCTGGTACCAGTTCACGAATCTTGGGAACAAAAAGATACCACTGGGATCTAGAGCTGACCACTTCTATTTTCAATTTCAGCACATCCTCAAGAAGACCTATAGCCTGGACTCACCCTTTGAGGTAGAATTTTGTCAGCCATCTTCTTTTTCTTTGCACTGTTTGGAATAAATACTGTTATCAGGTTGGGATGGAACTAGCCAGAATATGAAGACAGACTGGTCAGCACCTCCGTTTATAGGAAAATGAAGGGACTGCAAAGCATCTCTCAAATCAAAGACACTCCGCCCACCCCCACCCCCACCCATGCGAGGCATTCTGAAGAATGAGCACCCATCTGCTGACACAGCACCACCACTTCTGGGTTCAGGTTCTCCCATCACCTGTGTCCTCATGGGCTGCCTCCCTCCTTCCCTCCCTCCCGCGCCCCAGGGTCATCTTACTTGTGGTTTCGATTTTGGACCGCCTGCTGCTGGACCTGCTGTATCTGCTGAGGTGCAGGTCTCTTGCGGGACTGGTCCATCCCTGACTGGGCCAGGCCAGGTCGGACTGAGGGGTTCCCCCCATAGCCAGGGGGTCCCATGGAAGGTCCCTGAGGTGTCATTCGGCTGCCTGGCAGCATACCTGGTCTCTATAGAGAGGAGAGGACCCAGAGATGTCATGGCTTCCCTACTGACCCCACCAAGAAAAAGTGGGAGATGCCTGAGTTCTTTGAATGAACAAAGCCGGGGGTGGGGTGGAGCACAATGGGAGGAGAGCCCTCTGTCTCTGAAATCCAGGTAACTGAAGCTTGCTGTACTCCAGGTACAATTCCACAGGAGAATATAGCCCCAAAGCTAACAGACAGCCAGATTACACTCAAATGCTCCCCAGTCTATTTTGTATCTGACACATTAGCCATCTTCTTTAAGTCCCACATTTACTCAGATGGTACTGCCGGCTACTGGCTCCTTAGAAGCTGACCTCAATTTGCTAGCTACACCTATGTTCCTCCGGGTATTGGAGCTGCCCCAGCCCTTTTGCATTCCGGTCCTCACATGCCCACCTTTGGCCCCACTTCATCCACGTTGTTTCGTACCCTGACT
The DNA here is from genome assembly GCF_022355385.1 of Mustela nigripes. NCBI lineage: Eukaryota > Metazoa > Chordata > Mammalia > Carnivora > Mustelidae > Mustela > Mustela nigripes. Next base: position 85,177,633 of record NC_081562.1, on the reverse strand, counting down.
CCCCAACGGAAACAATGCTCCCAGGAGCAGGTGGGGATGCTAACGCCGCCCTTCCCTCCTCCGCACTGCCTCCCCTCACCCCCACTCAGGGCCCGAATCCCTCCCGAGAGAGTCCCTCCTACTTCTCCCCCACCCCTGTCACTCCCAGGTCCTCGCTCGGCCCCGCCCCCGGCCCGCGCGCCCCTCCTCCTGCCCCACTCACCGGATAGGCCGCTCCGGGCATCGGGGAGCGGTACAGCCCTTGACCCGGCGCCGGGCCCATTCTCACGGGAGGCCCCGGAGTCCCGCCCGGACCCAGGGCAGCCGCAGCGCCCGCCCCTCCTGAGGCTCCGGCGCCGCCGCTCGGAGCCACAGACTGGAAACCCGCCCGGGCCGCCATCTTCCCCGGAGCCGCGGCTGCAGCTGCACAAAGAACCGGAACCGGAACTCCCCCCGCCCCCCGCGCGCCCCCCGCGCGCCTGTCTGTCCGCCCGGCCGGCCGGCCGGCACGGGAGGCTCCGGGCAGCGAGACTGTGGGCTAGAGGGGTGGGGGAGACTAGCGGAAAAGGCGTGCTGACCACTCCCTCCCGTATTCGCGGTCCGGGAGGGAAGACCATAGAGAAGAACTCTGGGATAGAGAGGCTCTGTGAGCGGGCGCCCCCAGGCCGACGGGAGGAAGACAAGGCCCTGGAAAGGGGGACCACACCTCGGCCTCAGCGCTCTGATGACGGAGGTGATGGAATAACTGCTTCATGCAGGCACAGGAGATTTAACTTTCCAAAGTACTTTGTTTTTCGTTTCCTTCTCTTACTGCTGTAAGCCTGTGGGGCTGAAGAGGAGAATGCACTGTTTATTCCATTTTACAAACCGGAAAGCTGATCTTAGTGAATGACTTGGCAAAGATCAACCGAAGTTAGCAGTAGAGTCAAAGCCCAGAATCCAGATCTTCAAGCTCAGAGCCCAGGGCTCATTCCACAGATGCAGTGCCTCAATAACTACGCCAAACCAGAATTTGAACCCAGCTTTGTCTCTGACCTCTAAAACCTAACCTGCTTCCAGATTTTATTTTGGATTTTGACCCCGTCCCCTCTCCAAAGAATCCTTTGTACTAGGACTTCTCTTTGGGACTTCTCTTGCTTTTGACCTCTCCCTCTTTCCCCGCCCATTGGTTGAAACCATTCCTGGTGCGGGGGCCAGTCCGCCCCACCCTAGGAGGACCAGGGTCTCCATGCTCAAGCCTCCTCACTTCTCCCTGACTGTTTGGCTCCAAGCTCAGCTCAACTCTAGGCACTTCGTGGGAAGGCCTAAACACTATTAAGCTCTATTTAAATAAGAGAAAAACGACACTGAAGAGATGGTTGAAACCCAGTTTATTAGACCAGAGGCATGCGTCACCCATCGCCCTGCCTGCTGTTCCCCATCTGGCGCACATCCATTGGCCTTGCTCCTGCTTCCCTCTGGAGAGGTCTGATCTCCAAGAAACTTCTAGGAACCAAGAGTTCCCAGAAACCCCATAGTCTTACTCTCCAGCTCCAGGCCAATGCACAGCTGACCTGCAGAAGTCCTGTTCTGGGGTTGGAGACCAAGAGACAGTTGGGCAGAGAAGGCCTGGGAAGGGGTAGGGCTCTGGCCTAGGAGGAGTGCCTGGGTGAGGGGGCATGGCAGGCCCTCTAGCTCATTCATTTCTCATTAAGATAGGAAGAGAGGGACGGAACAGCAAAGCTTTCAACCACCCTTCTAGGCCTTTACCATTACCAAACTGTACCTCACCAGAAAATATAAGTGGTGGTCTTGGGTATCAGTGGAGGAAAGGAGGCTTGGCACCCATTAGAAAGGAAAGGTCAGTGACTGAGGACCTCAACTTCTGCTTGTCAGCACCCCACTGTTCCAGCTACAAGAGTCACCAATCCACCACTCCCCTGTCTCTGATACCCTTGTTTTACTGTGTAGAGCAGATCTCCATTCCCTGGTTGGGGGCTCTGTCTGTAGCTACCCCTTCCCTGGGGAGGCCATAGTCAGCCAGGCAAAGGGCACTGGGATGGTTGAATAGGGAGGGAATGTTAAGGCTACAGGGACAGCATAGGGGGCCTGGGATTGGCGGGAGACGGTGAGGCCAGAAAGAGGCAGAGCTTGTGATTCACAGCTTCCTTTATGTCGCCACCGAGACAGTGCGAAGGTTACAATGCGCGTGTCGTCTCCTTGTGCTTCTCAGAGGGATGTGTGTACACAGTACAGACACCAGGGGAGAGAGTCCAACTCTTTATACAGGCGAAGGCATTCAGAGACCAGGGAGGGAGTAGAAACACAGAAAGGGGAACTTTGGTGGGAGGATGGTTCTTAGAGACAAGAAGGGATGGGGTAGAGACAGACAGAGTTAGGGGAAAGTATATACAGAGATATAGCAATATAGAGTCTGTATCATATAGAAATAGAAAATGCAGATGAGGTTGTTGAGAGAAGCAAATGAAGTTGGGGAAGAGGATTTGGGAGAGTTCCATAAGAAAATTTATGGATGTGGCCCTCTGCAGGGGCCCCTGGGAGAGGGACCAGTGAGGTTAGGCACCAGTGCCCCTCTCCGTGAGCTGGAAGCCAACCAGCTAGATCTTTCATGGGATGGTAGAGGAGTGCTACCTCTTGGGATTTCTTTCCAGCAGTTCAGGGTTGGGAGTGAACTTAAAGGTATCAGGATGTGGCCTACAGCACCAGGGCCACATCTTCTCCCCATCATCCACTACTTCAGGGGATCCCCCACCCTCAACTCCCCAGAGACTTCACATGTAAGGGGGGGGATGGAGCTTAGGATCTTAGTTCCCTCCTGGAGACTTGGGGTTGGGGGGGGGTCACTGGGCTGAGAGGGTCTCTTAAGGCTGGGGAAGCCCCCCCACTAGCCCTCCCCTTCAAGGTACATTCTCTGGTTTGGGGCCAAATTCCAGACCCCAAGGATCTCCTCCACCCCCCACTGGGAGGGGCTTTGGTGACTGGTGGCAGCAGAATGTAGGTGGACACTCAGATGACAGATAGCCAGACAGACAGAATTTAGGCTGGGAGCTGGGGGAGGCAGCATGGAGCAGAGAGGGGCAGCCTGAGGTCACCTGCCCCATTCTCTCTTTTTAGTTTAGTTTAGTTTTTTTAGATTAGTTTCAGTAAAAATAAAAAGAATGGGATAGAGGCAGGGAGAGGACTCTATGGTCAAGATTCCTTCCTCACCACAGACAAGAGGAAAGGACTGCCCAGGAGTGGGGTTCTACCTTGGGAGGGGGAGTGAGTCCCCAGGGCAGATTTTGGAGGGGCATGGCCCAGGGCCCCCTTACTGTCCTAGCCCTCCCCACCTAGGCCTTTGGTACGGTGGCCTGCGGGGCTCAGCAGGTAAAGTCCTCAAAAGTGCCTCGGGCCGGATGGTGAGGTAGGATGTTGGCAGCGTAGGTCATCCCAGCGGGGTGGCCCCGGAGGCTCTCACACGGGTTCTAGGGGACAGGCACAGGACAGGGACTGATTATCAGAAAAGCCACAGGTGGTCCTGGGGCGTGGGGGAGGCAGAGGAGAAAAGGTGGCAAGGGTGGGGGGACCTGGGGTGGGGGGGAAAGGGCGGGGCTGGAGGGCACCTCTGTCTCGCTCCCTCACATGTCTTTTGACGTCATCCAGGCTAAGGGCCACGCCCTTGTCGGCGCTGCTCCTTTTGGCCTCCTTCTGGCACTTTCCTCTTCTGCACAGCTTGTGCTTAATGACCTGGGACGGAGGCGGGGCGGTGAGTGGTGCGACTGGCTGGAACCCCGCCCCTACTGTGACCCCACCCAAAGCCCCGCCCCTGCTTACCTCATAGGCGTAGTCAAAGAGCTCCAGTACCGTCAGGATGCTGGCCCCAATGAACAGCCCCATCTGGCCCCCGATGTCACCTGTGGGGGTGGGGAGGCGGAGGGCGGAGGATCATGGGAAGGTCAGTGGTGTGAGGATACCACGGAGCAGCAGAGCTCTCTGGGACAGGGGCAGGCAAGTGGTATTTGCAGAAAGATCTACAGCATTTGTACAGAAGGAGCACAAAGCAATTCTGGTGGGGGTTCTTATTTTCTTCTCTATGTTTGACCGCATTTTCCTACTTTTCTAAAGCGGACAGGTATTATTCAGAAAATGGAAAATACCCCAACATTCATTCTCTGGGTAAATTTTCAAAGGCTTATGAAATAGTCCCCCATTCATGCCCACAGTACTATATCTTCCACTTTTCCCTAAGAGAAGGTTCAGCCCCATCTTCCCACTACATACCAAGACAATAGAGTTGCGGGGGGGAGGCCCTAGGTGGGGGAGGGGTGGCAGGGGAAGAAGGAACTTGTGGGACAGAGGTGGGCAGCCTCTTTGGGCAGTAGGGTGTCGCACCATGCCCGTGACATGGGAAGGGGACAGTGCCATAAGCAGCTCACCCAGGAGCCCTGCAATTTCATAGGCCTTCTTCTGCTCAATAGTTTCATAGTTGAGGACTTCAAAGAAAATGTCCAGCACCAGGATGTTCTCCCTGCAAAGGGGTTGGGGGAGGAGACCTAGGTTCAAGTCACATCTCTGTCCCTCACTGACTAGGTGACCTTAGCAAGTAACTCTCTGTCTCCGCATCCATAAAGTGAGATGTTGATGGGGGTACCTGCCTTGTAGAATTGTCGTGAGGATCAAATGTGATGACAAAAACAAAAAGACGCCCTGCGCACTGGCGAGCAGTTAGAGCAGTAAGGATGAAGATACAGAATGAAGCAAGGAGGAAAGAGAGGTGCTTCCTTTGCTTGTTCCAGCTTGATCTGCACTCCATACCCATCCCAGACTCTTTGGTTGCCTTCCTCTTGTCATCTGCACCTCCTCCTGTCTACTGGCTCCCCAAAGCCCACTCAGATGCTTTATAGTCCCAGCCCAAGGGCCCTGCCCTGCACAGTCAGAGCCCTTACCCTATGTACTGCTCAGACTTGTTGAACTTCTTGGCCAGGTACTTGGCTGATGCTTTGCTGGGGATCTTGACCATGGACAGCTCCTTGCCATAGCGGGTTAGGTTGCAGGGCATTTCACACACACAGTACTCCTGGTCCTTCTCCACCAGGAAGTCTGTGCCCAATGGGGCGAAAGACACCAGATGAGTGGTGCCTTTCGGCCAGTACCTTCCCAACATGAACATCCTGGCCCCGTCCAAAGGAAGCCTGGGCCCTTTCTCTTTTCTTGTCCTGTTCTTCGCCTCAGCTCTTTGCCTGCCCCTATGCCCACCCTGGGCTGATCCTCCTCCAGACTTCCCATGGGTATTTCTCAATCCTTTTATCTCATTGCCTCAGGGCCCTCGAGGGTCAAGCAGCAGAGATGCTGCTAAGAGAGGGGAGGGCCCCTCCCAGGTACTCCTGCCCATTTTTCAGAGGGACTTTTAGGGATGCTGTTTCCAGCCTTGCTAAAGTCAGACACGAGAGCGTTCAAGTGAAGCCTGATCCAGGAGTTACTTGAAGCTTCTGGGGACTTGGTGTGAAATCCCTATGCACGTGGCTCCTACCTTCCCCCAGGCTGCCCTGAGACAGGGGTGCTCACCCAGAGCAGGATCCGCGCACTCCTTGTATTGTTCTGGGGTGCAGTATGGGGCATCCCCTAACAGAGGAGGAAAGACAATGGTGCAGAAGGGACATTAAAGGGTCTTGTGATGATGGTGGGACCAAGAGTCTAGATTCTAGAAGACTCGAGTGGGCGGGAGGGCAGAACTAGCCAGGCCCCAGTGTGTCCCAAAGGTAAGCACCACCCCCCGCCACAGGTCATCCCTCCTAGACCCCTTCCTGCCCATTTCTGTGGGTATAGGCAGGAATTGAGGCAAGAGGGACAAGAGCCATAGGAGTCTGGAACAGGGCTAGAACTGGGGTGGGGAGAAGCCATTTAATCTTGCTTCCATGTTGGCAGGAGGTTGATATGCGTGGGGGAGCTAGTGAGGGGCCTTGAAGGCTTGAGGGGCCCCCAAATCACGTTTGGAGCTTTGGGGCCTGACCTGGCATGTGCACCATACGACAGTTACAGTTCTCCACCAGGTAGCGTGTCTCACAGTCGATGCGGCAGGCAGTAATGCTGTAGGAGTCGAAGAAATCCGAGTCCATGGTGACAGCTTTGCAGGTGCCCCAGGGCGGGGGCAGGTAGATGAGCTGCTGGGAGAGCCGGGGAGCTGGGGGGTGTGGGGACTTCTCCCCTAGTCACCTTGATGGACTTCTCTGACAAGACGCAGGACTTGGGAGTCCTGCTCCCTGTCCCTCTGCAGACTCTGAAGGTCTCAGAGTTTCCAGAGCATTCCTGTCCATTCATGCGGCTCACTCATCAGATCGGCACGCAGGCCCCAGCTCACCCATCCCTCCTGTATTGATTACCCACCACTCCATCTCGACCCCTCAATACCCCACCCCAGGACCAGCCTCCTGTGGCCCTCTCACCCGCTGCTCCTGGCAGGACACAAAGGTCTGGAACCCTGGGGCCACACCAAAGCCCAGCTGGTCGATGAAGGGAGGTTCATCCTGACTGTGGATCTGCACTTTGATGCCCGCTTCGAAGGACGTCTCATCTATGGGAATGAGGGGCATGGGGTGTATTGCGAGGGCCTCTGACTCCCTGACTTCCTTCAGAGCTGGGGCCATGCCACCTCTCCTAGGGATAAGCACAATGCACACTGGGACCCTGGGGGAAGGGTTAGTCTATGGAGGCCCTTGCCCATCCCCAGCCTTCTTTTGGGTTCGATGGCTCCATGCTGCCCCAATGAACCTTGCATCCTACATACTTTTCTTACCTAGCTTCGGCTATGCATCTTGGTGTTTCGAATTCTTTCCCAGACACTCTCTATTTTTCCCCCTCCTTGTCTCCCTTCTCTCTAGATCTCTCAGCCCCAAGGTCCCCGGAGACCAGACGGACGGCAGGCAGCCCAAGTAGAGAGGGAGTTATTTATAGAGCGAGTGGCAGCCACTGATGGATAGGAATGGCTGGTTACCTTGGAGAGTAACTGAGCCAGGAAGGGGGAGCCAGAGAACTGTGAGGGTGGCAGTCAGGTAGAGGCAGAGTTGGAGATGGCAAGATGCTGAGAGGAAGGGAGGAGAGCCCGAGTCCTGCCTCAGGTGCCACAGTGGATCTCGGGAGTCCCCTGGTGGAGGCCAATGGCTAGGGCCATGGGAAGGGGCCCCCAAGAGAAACGACATACCAGTCTCTCCCCATACAGGCAGGTACTCATCCTGCTGGATGTCCAGCATGATCTCCAGCCCATTGCCAGTCCCACCCTTCATGGTCTTCAGCCGCGGACGCCCGTCTCGGCCCGAGTTGAACGTGTAGCACTTGCCATACCTCGTGAAGACCTGGCAAGGGCAGAGTGGAAAGCCTGAGAGTCCCGCCAGCTCCCTCCTACCTACCAAGCCTTGTCCCCAGATCCCTCCACTGCTGTAAACTCAACACACTTCAGGAACCATCTCTTCTCTGCAACCCATTCTCCATTTATCCTTCTTCCCGCTCATTCTCTGCCCTTCTTTGCCCAGGACAGCCAATCCCTGGGGGCTGCACTGCCCGTGCTCCTCTGCCACTTGGACAGGCTTCAAGTTGGGTTTGACCAGGGGGAACTCTCAGTGGGGGAGCAGAGGGCAGAAGGAGGGAGAGCTCATTGTATTCATCCTTCCCCACCCTTCACCCCTCTGAGAATGCTCTGGCAGTTGTTTTGAGCCTCTGAGACTGTAGATCCTGCCAGAAAGCCTCCCTGCAAAGCACTGCTGCTTCTCTGTGCCCCTTGAGCCTGTTGGTGACAATGCACCACTATCACTAGCTGCCTCAGGCCCCAATAGGCAGATTTTCCTTCCCTCTGCCCACAGCTCTATAAACGGTCCTTTTGTTCTTCTCAGTTAAACTGTCTGAGTGGCAGTCTTCTTCCTGCTGGGCCCCTGAGACATATGCTGGGACCTCCATCACCAGGATCCCGTCACTGCCATACTCCCAGTCCCTCCTGGGGACCTTCTCTTCAGGCCCAAACTCCCAGAGCCTTCTGAGATAGATCTTCTTTTCTCCTGGATTTTGCCTCAGGCATCTGAAATTCTGCTCTCCCCAAGGTCCTTCCCTCTAAACCAAGCTAAAGCTATTTCGTTTTCTCCAGCCATTAGTCCTGTGTCCGTCATTGCCCCTCATCACCAGAACCTGAAAGCAGACCCAGTGGCCATGGCAAGGACCATGCTCACCCAAGCCCTAGCCCTTCCCCTCCCAGGATTTGGTACTGAGCATCCAGATACATGGCATGTTGGGCAGTGTTTGTGCAGAAGTAATAGGGCCTCAGAGGCACTCCCAGCCCTGGGGGCAGTCTTCCCACTCCATGCCTCAGAGCAGCTCTGATCACAGCTCTGAGTACACGGTCACACAGAGAAAAGTGACCCAATTCTTTATGGCCCTCTCCCCACAGTTTTTCTGAGTGTTTTCAGGTTCCCATAAATGGGGCGAGGGCGATTTCCCTCCTGCCTGATGGTGACCGAGTCCACGAAGTGGGTCAGAAGGTAAATACAGACATAGCTCAGAGAAACAGAGAGACAGTGTCAGGCCAGACCAGAGCACGGAGGGGATGGTTTACTAGTCCCCTTCCTCCTTCCTAGAACAGCCTCCTCCCCCATCCAGAAAAGAAACAGCAAAGTCCACAGATGAAGCAAAGAGGGAAGTCCAGGGACTCCTAATCTCCCAGCCCGACACGCGGTTTTGTGGCATTCAGTCACAGGCTCCAGGCAAGTAACTCTTGCCTATCCTCTATCTGGGAATGTGAGGGACCCCAGGTAGCTGAGAACGCAGCCCTCATTCGGGCTGAGCGCTGCGCTGGGAACTCGTGGACTGCTGCTGCCACCTCGTGGTTCTATGTGAGAAGTGTCTGCTCACCCTCTGTTCAGAGGAAGCCTGGTTGACTCCTTCGTTATCCCATGTTCTGTATTTCCTGGCCTGCCTGAGGCTCAGTGGCCAAAACCTCCAGATCCCTGCCTGCAGCTGGTCCATGATGCACTTATATGATGACACCCATCTGGTCCTGTGCCAGGGAGGAGGTGAGGGGCTGAGGGAAGGGTGTGTGGGAAGGGGAGGCGGGGCATCTGGTCCCTGGAGGGGGCAGAAGAGTCGTCAGGCCAGATGGAACTGGAAGCTGAACTGGGGAGGGGGTGGGTTGCCACTTGGTCTCTCAGCAAGGAAAGCCCTAGACTCCAGAGTGGGAGGGCAAGCAGGAGGCTGACTCTCTATCTAGGGCTTCCCCAGGGAAGACGGTCCCTGATCACTTAGAGCCCTGGGGCCGGGGCGGGGTGGGGGGACTGAGAGGAGGACTATTATTCTCCCCCAGATAGACAGACAGACACACACACACAAACACACACTGTAGGAGGAAAGACCAAGCAAGGCTGCACTGAAGTCCCCACTACAGTCACTACCGAGAAGGGGCGTGGTGGGGTGGAGTCAGTGACTATCCTTACCCCTCCACCACCCTTCCACAGCCTTCTTCCGCACCTCCAGAGACCAGGAGACACCTGCCCCTGCTCCAGTCCAGGGGTACTAGTCAAAACTGTTAGGGCCAAGTATAGGTACCAACCATGAGAACAAAGGTTGACCTCAAAGACCGAATAAGGTCCCAGATCATGCTGGCTCACAGGGAGGTCTGGGGCAGGGCCAGAGATGCTGGAGAATATTGGGGGGGGGGGGGCACACCAGTGGCCTCGAGGCAGCCACTAATTACCAACCAGCACAGATGGATTTCCAGATTCTAGCTGGAAGAGCAGCACTGGTACAGACCTGAAAATAGTAGCCCAGGCCCAGACCCTAGGGCTCCCAGGGCCAGCTCTCTGGCCAGGCCCTGAGGCCTGTCAGAATGGGGTAGAGAAGGGGTATCCCCGGGGGAGGCAGGGGAGGGGCAGGAGGGCCACAAGCCCCAGCCCTGGGAGGTGATGTTCAGGGTGAGCCGTGTCAGGCACCCTTGGGGGGCTGTGCCAGGTGTGGGCCCCCACTCACCACTGAGAAGTTGTGAGGGCCACAGGGCCCCCCGCAGTAGGAGCAATACAGCAGCATGTCCTCCAGCCGGTGGCAGGAGCGATTATAGAAGCGGTACAGGTTGAAGGGCTCCCCGGAGAAGGCCTCGGGCCCCGGTGGGGCAAGGGGCACCCCAGGGTCATCACTTTCATCCAGCCCCAGCATGGGGGCCAGGTAGAGCAAGTCAGGGTAGCTGAGCTGGGACAGGCGCACGGCATTAGTGTTGCAGAGGGTGACGGCCGGGAAGGCCAGCTCCGTGGTGGCCACCTCGTCTAGCAGAGTCACGTGCGGGTAGCTGAGGTAATAGGCGACGCGGTCCCCCACCTGGCACAAGAAGGCACCCAGAGCGAGGACAAAGGCCACTGCCCACAGGGCCTGCCTCAGCCCCGGACCCCCCTCCACGAAGATGTGGCTGGCGCCGTGCAGGGTGCAGCTGTTGGCAAAGGCCACCAAATCCACGGGCGAATCCCCCTCTCGGGCCTCCTTTGTCACTGCCTCCGTTTCTTTCTTGTTTTCCTCCTCTTCTGATTCTGAGTTGTGCCGCCGCTGCCAGTGGGGACCCCAAACATCTCCCAAGGGCCCTGGGGCCTCCTCTCCAGAGGAGAAGGACACAGAGCAGAAGATCTGGATGGGCATCTTCTCCGGGGGCTTCCTGGCCCCGGGTGGGTGGGTAGGCAGGAGAAGGGAGAAGCAGATGTGGTCTTGGGTAGGATCTGGCAGGGTCAGCCACCCAGCCCCGTCTGCCAGGTCTCTGCAGCCCCACCAGGCAGCCGGCTGTCTTTCCTCGCTGGGGCCTCCGCTGGCTGGTGGTGTGGCTGAGATGGGCGGGGCATGGAGAGGAGGACCTGCGTGCCCTGCTGGGGAGGGCCGGTGGCGTCTGGGCTGATGAATAATGGATGGCAGTGGGAAAGGGAGGCTGATGGAGAGGAGGGGGGCCAGAGCCCCTTTCCGGTCACCAGCTCCAGGAGGACAGAGGGTAGAGGACAGTGGAAACCCTGGAAAAGCCTCGGGGCTCCAGGTGAGATGGGACCTCGCAGATTCCTCTGCTCCACAGCCCACAGCAAAAGTCCGTGCCCCTCCCCATGACATTTAAGCCCCCTGTCACCCTCGCATCTGTTCCTCAGCAACTCCCTTGGTCTTCCTTCCCTAGTGCTGGGTCCTCGCCCCCATTCACCCCCATTCTCACCTGATGCAGCCATTCTCCTGAGACACTGGGGCCTCCCGCACTCTCTCAGACCTCTAATTCCTTTTTGACTCACCCTGACTCATGATCAACCCCCATGTCATTGGCCACACCCCCACCTTGTCCCAATACACTCCAAAGACCCCAGTTCCCTTACAGTCACTGCCATGACCCCAGTTTACTCAGTTCCTTCCTAAGCCCTTAACTCCCCTGCAGTCATTGCCTTGACCACCAATTTCCCCACCGTCAGTCTTTGACCCCATTTATCCTCCCCTCGCTCCCCTGACCCTGGCTGAGCTTCAAGTAAAAACCCCCTTCCCCCACCCTGTGCTGAGCTACACTTGGGTCACTCTCCCCTCCTCCACCTTTCCCTTCTGTGGCTTGGGGGGCAGCCCAGGTTCCATTAGCAGAGGTCTCTCACTGACCACAGACTCATTTATGGCCAGTTCCCGGCACCAGTGGGGGGAGGGACCCCATCTCTTGTTGCTGAAAATCTTCCAGGCAGATCACCACTCCCCTCCCCACCACCCAGCTTGCCCACCCCTCACTGGTGCAGGAGAAGAGTTTGAGGAATTCTTTCTGGCAGGTGGAAGAAACAGAACAATCTGCTAGGTAAGGTGGAGAGTGTCAGGAACCAACCTGGGGTGCCCCCCAAACCCTCAGTCCTAGTCCCTCAGAGGTTCCCCATGCCCCCAGTTTACCATTCTCTGACCCCAGGTCCCTGGCCCCTTTGTATGCTCTGGTTACTCAGGGCCACTGAGTGAGGAACTTGAGCCACCAGTCAAGTCTCTAGGGCCTAGAAGGTGACCTGAGGGGAGGAGTGGGAGGGAGGGAGGGAGGTGAAGCATGTTAACCCTTTTTCTGCAGGGCCAGAGACAAAGCAGCAGGAGTCCCATGAGTCTACTTGGACCTTGCCATTCCTTACCATCACATAGCCCCAGACCCCCTCCCCGCCCCTTTTCTCCCCTCCCTCCCTGCTCCTACACCTCTTCCTTTCTCCATTTGCAAGCAGGGACCCTGGAGTATATTAGGGATGTGAGGCAAGGTGCCAAGTTCCAGCAGAACTGACTGATGTGGGACCTTCAGCCTCAGCTTTGCTGCCAGGGACACAGAGGCCCCAAAAGAAGAGCAGCCTTTGAGATCTGACTCCTCGCCCTCCTTTCCCCATTGCACTCGGACTGGGCTCCACCTTTTTTGCCTAAACACTGGCCTCCCCACTGGTCTCCCTAACTCCCTGCCTCCCCAGTTTCTCCCCACCTTATATAATACCGTATGTGATTCTGACTGTTCTCTGGCGCTGAGACCTTCTTCACCCCCTAGTGCCTCTTGGTAAAATCACGCCCATCTTGGGAAAATTTATGTGAGGCCTTTGTAATTTACCTTCCAGCCTCCCTTTCCTATCCACCACCCTCCCCCAAACAGAAGTCTAACGTCCAGCCATGCCCTTCTCCCATTCTGCAGATCCCCTAGCTCCATGTCTTCCTTGGACTCCATCTAGAGAATTTCTTCTCATTTTTCAAGACCTTATTTACATGTTACCTCCTCCAAGAAGGCTTCCCTGACTGCATAGGGCATAGTGAGTACCCATCCAGGAAACAGAATGAAGGGATCAATTCTGCTCAAGTCCCTCCCTTCAGGCATGAGTAGTAACCAACAGCTCCTTGAGGACAGACTGTGAGAATGAAAGACCAAGACACAGGGACCATGCGAAGAAACTAGAACCAAGGAAGACCAGGAGCACCCAGAGCAACCAGAGAGGTCACTGCAGAGATGAGACAGTCACTGCAGAGAGAGAAGGTCACTGCAGAGATGAGAGAGATAACCCACCACCCCACCTCCAGCTGTTGTCCTCAGGCTTCTTCTGCATGAATTCAGAGGTTCCTTTCCTATTTCCAGTCCTGTGTGCATTTGCCTCCCCGCACCCCTCCCCGTTCCCCCTCAGCTCTCAGAGGGCTCTGCACGTCCTCAGGAAGTATTTCAGAGGTAAGTTGTAGGTCTGGGTTGGGGGTGGGGAGGCTACAGCTGCCCATGCATTCCACACCCACGAGAGGGCGTTGTTCCCCTCCTCAGACTCCCTGGAAGGGCATGTAGATCAGAAGGAAGGGGGAAGAAAGGAAGGCAGGGGGCACTTCCACCACCGGGCTTCACCAGACAGAAGGACAGGCACACACAGAGCAGTTTCACAGGACAGCAAGTCCAGGATGGCACGACCCGTCTTCCCCCACACCAACATAAAGACCCACACTGCACACCTACACATCACCACACACAGCTCCCTTGTGGGGCAACAAACATACACACACCCCAAATGGATTTCCTCTCTCCTCTAAAATCCTCTCCCATCTCACCTTGCTCCAGTAGACCAATCCAAAGTTTGCGCAGTAAGGGGAGGTAAGGAAAGTCTCAAGCAGCGCACATAGACCCGCAAGCACAAAGTCCCAGGAGAAAAGCCCCAGGGGAAGTGGCCAAGCAGAGACCCATGCAGGACAACATCCACTTCTGAACCCTCTGTCCAAGGAGGAAAGCCTTCCCCGTGTCAGTCCCTACCCAGTACCGCTCTGAAATTGTGTGTGGTAACTCAGTGGTTTCTGACTTTTTCCACATCTCTTTCTAAACACGATCCTCCCAACCCCCACCCCACTGCAGCCAACATCTGTAGAATGTTTAATGCTTCTCAGTAGATAGTTCATGGAATCCTTATACAACCTAGTGAAATAAACAGGTTTGAGTAACATCGCCCCCATTTGACAAATGGGGAAACTGAGGCACGGTGACCTGTTCAAGATTCATGGAGAGCAAGTGGTGGGCATGAGACTAGTATTAGATCACCCCCTGCAAACCCCTTCCCCCTACATTCTTTCATTTACTCATCAAATATTTACTGAGTATCTATGTGCTGGGGACACATGAAGAATATACAATGGACTGGGTTCCTGCCCTTGTGGAGTTTACGGTCTAACGGGGGAGCAGACACCGTTTCTAAAAATTGTAAAAGTAAATATTTAATTGCAAATCATAATAAGTGCTATGAAAAGGTAATTTGGCTCTATGGGAGCAAGTGCCAGGAGGATCCAACCCAGCCTGGGGAATCAAAGCAAGTTTCTCTGAGGACATGATGCTTGAATTGTGATCTAAACAATAAGGAGGAGTAATTAGGTAAAAGTTTGTATGAGGTGGGGCAGGGGAAGAATATTCTAGAGGGCAGAGTCATGCAAAGGCCCTGAAGATCCTGGGGGTGGAGGAGGGGGGAGAGCTCAGAGGAGAATATAGCTGGAGAGCCAGAGTGGGGTAAGAACAGTCCGGAGAAACAGGCAGGACCCAGACCCCTTGGGGCCTTGAAGGCCACAGCAAAGATTCCTGTTCAAGGACAATGGGAAGGTTTCAAGTGATCAGAGTAGTGTTTTGAAGAGACAACTAGGAAACAGCCAGAGGGGCTGCTGGAAGACCTATCAGGAGACTATCCCAGGGTGTAGGTGAGACAGGAAGTGCACCAGCTTGGAATGGGGTAATACAGGTGGAGATATTTAGGGAGCAAGAGTGGCAGATCCCCTTAAGGGAGGGGAGGGAGATGGAGTGTAGGGATGCTTGCTAGTTTGCGTAAGTGGCTGAATGGTGTGGTGGCTCACTAGGCCAGGAACACAAGGAAAGGACTAGTTTGGGAGATAAGATGATGAATTTGGCTTTGCACATGCTGGGTTTTGTGAGCCTCGGGGACATCCAAGTGGAGGTGTGAGGGGGGAGATTAGCCACCAGCACAGAGGGTGAGAGGAGAAAGCTGGATGGAAGCACATAATCTGGCTGGTCAGGGTCTAGATGCTTACGAGATGGCCCAAGGAGAGAAAGTCGGAAGGAAGGATGGAAAGAAGGAAGGGAGGGAGGGAGGAAGAGAGGAAAAGAGATCAAGCCTGATGTGTCAATATCAACCAAAGCCAAACAGAATACCAACCCGTGACTCAACCACAGCCCCTAGTTACATACCCCAAATATGAGTCCATTGGACAACCAGAGAACATAAACAAGAATGTTCATGGTAGCTTTATTTATAATAGCCAAAAACCTAGTAACCCCCCAAAGGTCTAGCAAGAGTAGGATGGATAAATACATTTTGGTGTAATTATATAATGAGAAGCTACACAGCATTGGCAAAGCGTGAACTACCACCGCACAAAATGGGACAATCTCACAGACAAAATCATAAGCAAAAGAAGACAGGCATGAAAACGTGCAGCCTGTATGGAGGATACATGTACTCTTAAGAACTTCAAGAACAGGCGGAACATATCTGTACTGACAGAAGTCAGAATAATTGTTGACTCTTGTGGGCTAGTACTGACCAGGAAGAGGCAAAGGAACTTCCTGGGGTGTTGGAAATGTTTTAGACTTTTTTTTTTCTTTTTTGAAAGAGAGAGAGAGAGTGTGTGTGCAATGAATGGGGTTCAGGGTAGGGGGAGAGGGAGAGAGAGAATCTCAAGCAGACTCCCCACTGAGCACAGGGCCAGATGCGGGGCTCGATTTCACCTCCCTGAGATCATGACCTGAGATGAAATCAAGAGTTGGATGCTTAATCGACTCAGCCACGCAGGTACCCCAGGAAAGAACACTTTAAAAAAGAGGAGGTGGTCAACCAGTTTGAATGTCATTGAGAGGTTAACATTATTTATAGGATCTGGCCACACGGAGGTCGCAGGTGGCTTTATAGCTCTAACTGTTTGGGTGGAGTGCTGGGCGGGGGGAGCCGCGGGGAGAAGGTAGCCTCAAGTGGAGTGGAGAATGAGTCTGAGATGAGAAAATGGAGACAGTGGAATATCGACTTCATATTTCTGAATTATGTCTGGGAAAGGAAGCAGAAAGAGCGAGAGTGGGGGATTGGAGGGAGTTGTGGAGTTGAGAGACCTTTGGTTTTTGGTTTTATTTTAGCCTCGACCCTGATACATAGCGAATGCTCAATAAGTGTTAGCTGTATATTGTAGCTATATATTTCAATATGGGAGAATCTTAAGCGTGTTTCAGTGTCAACAGGTAGATCCCACCGGAGAGGGAGAGACTGTAGACGAGGGAGAGGTGGAATCTTTAGGGTAAAATTCCCCTACAGGTAAAAGGAGATCAGATGGAAAGACTAGGCTGAGATTTCAGCCTAGACAAGAGCGATGCTCCCCTACGGGAAGGGGGAGGGCTTGGCTGAGGCTTTGATCTTCTCCCTGAAGCAGGTAACAAGGTCATTTGTTCAGGGTGTAGGGGGTGCTGGGAAGAGTGGCTCTTTGAGATGAGTGGTGAAGTTTGCAGCAAGTTTGGTGAAGTTTGCACTGGGACCAGCAAGGTGACCTGGAAAACACAGCGGTGTTGCCAGGGGGCCGTGCCCACCCATTTCAGGATGTCGATCATGAGCACAAGGGGACTGCAAACTGGCCTGTTGTGTGACCTTCACTGGTCGAGCTTGGCTGTCCTGGAGCCACCTGAGGAAAGCCAGTGGCGGGGCTATCCACTAGGGCTGGGATTTGGCCAAATGGTGCAATGAAAAGACGGGGGAGTCAAAAGACTTTGGTGTGGCCAACCCGAGTCTGCCGTTCCTTCTCCTTTGCACCCTTGTTTATCCTTCCTGCCTCCTGTTTCCTTAGAGAGCGTGGCAAGCTGGGGACCCAGACACCCTCCTCCTCATGCTCCACACACCGGTTCCTACTGGCACACACAAAGACCCTGGCCTTCGAGGATTTCAAGTCAAGGTCCCACTCTGGCATTCACCAGCTATGTTACCTCAGGCAAGTCACCTAACATCTCTGAGCCTCAGTTTCCTCGTCTCTCAAGTGAAGATATTAATATCTGCCTGCCTCCCAGAATTAGGAGGCTCATGAGCTAAAGTAAAGGGAATTTGTAAATTGCAAAGCTCGACTGGAAGAGATGATTAATTTT
The DNA here is from genome assembly GCF_022355385.1 of Mustela nigripes. Taxonomy (NCBI): domain Eukaryota; kingdom Metazoa; phylum Chordata; class Mammalia; order Carnivora; family Mustelidae; genus Mustela; species Mustela nigripes. Next base: position 85,160,565 of record NC_081562.1, on the reverse strand, counting down.
GCTGGTATGTGCTCTGCATGCGACCAAAGGTTTGCCTGCACACAGGCTCCCTCCCACAACCGCAATAAGTGAGCTATGTGCACCCCCCCGAGCTCATCCATACACGTCCACTACACACTCTAACCCCCATCCACATTCTCAGGCACCCCCACAGAGGGGCACACGTGTGCTTACACACTTGGGGCACACCTGCAGGGGGCATGTCACAGGAAGGCTGAGTTGGCTGCTGTCCACCGTCAAGGCCACTGCAGCAGTCTCACCCCAGGGAGGTCCCCAGCCTGCCTCCATGATCTGATGCATCAGTTAGAGACGCAGAGCCCCACAGCCATGAGCTACAGGGCCCAACCTCCCAGGCCTTGCCCCCCTCCCGCCCCCCACAGACACGTCAAGGGGGTGTGGATGAGAGAGGACTGAAAGTGTTTTCTTTCCAAGAAATCACAGTAGCTCAGAAAAACCACCACTTGCCCTCCCTCTCCCTCGGGAGTGGCCCTGGAGAGCCTGGGATGGCAGAGTCTGCCCTTATGGTTTCTTAAGGGAACGTCCCCTCTAGGGAATACACAGCTGTTTCGCGCTCATTTTACAACTTTCCATGAGGAAGATGTGTGATCCACGAGTCCTGGAAAGTCAGTGCCGCACAGCCATTCCAAGCGTAGGCCAGCGTGGACTTAGCCAGAGAGTCCCAGAGGCTGAAGGAGGGGCTGCCCCTTGGCAAAGAATCATTTAGCCATCTATTTGGAGCCTCCTTTCTTCACGAGAAATTGTGCCTAGAAGCTGAGAAATGGAGCCAGATGCAACTCTGCCTAAAACAGAACCCGGGGGCGGGGGTGGTGGTGGGGGTCCCGGGCACAGCCGCACCCCTCGCCAGAACTAGGCACCACTTCTCAGTCTTGCTGTCTGCTTCCCAGTGTTGCCTCCTAGGATCCCCACGCAAGGGTCCTGACTGGAAGGTCCTTTGCTGGAGGGTAGAAGGTGCTGGAGCGCCACCTCAGACCTCCAGTGCAGGCAGGCTTATGCCTCGGTGCCTGCGGGGATGGAGAGGGTGGGGGGGTGGTGAGAGACGGGGAGTGGAGAGGAGTGGGGGGACTGGCCAATGACCCCTGCTAGACAGCGGTGGGCTGGGCACATGCTGGGGGAGGGCTGCATGGGGGGGACACCCCACATCCCACAAAACTGGAGATTCTAGATAGCTGATCCGGGCTGGGGAGATGGGAAGGACTCCACCTACATGTCCAGAGTCCAGTACCGCCTGGTACATTACTCCCTGTTCCCTACGGATGCCTTTGTTACCATCCCCACCCCCTCATCGTGGAACCCCCCCCCCCCCTTCCCTGTGAATTGCACTTGATTCTAAGCTCCCTGAGGGCAGGGACGGGGTCTGTTCACCCCTACACTCTGGCACCCAGCACAGCACCTGGCACTTTGAAAGGGCTCTGACACAGGAAGGAACCAAGTGGAGCTTCGCACTTCCATCCCCAGCCTCCTGCGTCATTCCCCGCCCCCACCCCCCAGGACTGAAACTGCCTTCCAGAAAGTTGAAGCGTGCTCAGAAGCAACCTCCACCCACAGCAGAAATGTGGGACCTCTCAGCAGCCCCCCATCCCCACCCCAGGCTTCTTGGACGCTTGCCGGGTGCAGCAGTGAGGGAAGCTTTGGGTTCTCCCTGGGCTGGGGCAGGAGAAAGGCCCAAGGCTTGGAAGCGCTCCTCCTCCCCACCCCTGCATTTCCCACTCTGCCCCCAGAGGCACTTAGTTACTTACATCAATTCTCTATTACTTTAGCCAGCAGCCGGGAGATCAATTAACTTAGAGTAGCCTCTTAGCTAACTGCAATCTGGGAGAGAGGTGGAGTCCAGAATGGCAGGGGGGGAAGGAAGGAGAGGGAGAGGAGGCGAGAGAGAGGAAACTCCGTTATCCCAAGGATGTTTGTGTGAATATGCGTATGAGAGAGAGACACACAGAAAGACAGAGAGAGAGCGACCCTAACCAGGGTCCCCTGGATTCTTGTAACCGGCTCCGCTCCGAGCTCTCTCTCATCTCCTCCTTCCAAGCTCAGGCACTTCTGAGGGAGGGAGAGAAAGCAAGGATGAGGCTGGAAGCAACGCCCTCCTCCAAAGTTAGCCTCTCCACTCCAGCTCTCTCCTGTCCTGCTGCCGTCTGTGGTTGCTCCCCTTTCTTCCTCCCCCCTCCACACCCCCAAAGACAGCCCAGACTCTGCCCCTGAGCAGGACCCTCCTTCTCTCTAGCAGTCTGGGCAGCCTCTTCCTGCAGCAGCCCCTCCCCTGCCTGCTAGCTGGAGGGAACAGACCCAGGTGGTGAGGCCAGGCCTTCCCCAGGGACTCCTGGTCTTAGCAGTGGGAGGGGAGAGAGACAAGCTAGGGTGTTGTGGGTGTGAGGGGTGTCAGCGAAGGGGCAGAGTTAAGTTGGGGATGAGGAAGCCCCCATGCTAGTCCTGACTCTCTCCGGGACTTGCCATCCCTAGCTCAGCTTGTTTAAGATGGCCTCTCCCTCCCTTCTCCAGGTCCCGGGATCACCCACCTATGCCCACTGCTTCTCTCAGTTTCTCAGCCCTGTAGATACGGAAGAGTCCTGCCCCCCTCCAGAACCTTAAGTAGATTTCTGTGCCCACCACCCCTCACTCCATCTCTCCTCTGGGGAATTTCTGCCTCCACTCCAGGGTCCTGGGGGGACACTCCTGCGGGCCCCCGCAAGGATTCATGTCCCCTATCTCTTGTCCCCCCCAGTTCCACCCCCCTCCCGAGAGAGAATACTGGCGCCACTGCACATCCACCCCCAAGATTTCCATTTTCTACTCTCTCCTTCCTTCTCTTCCAGGGTCCAGAGATGAATTCCCTGCTCTCTCTCCCCCAGGCAATGGCTCTGGGTCTCAGCTGGAGCAGGGGGACGGCATGGGGCTGACTGGGCAGCCATCTGCCAGCCCCCTCCCCTCGGTGCTGTTCAGCATTCCAGCCACACAGGCGCTCCCACTGCCAGGGACAGATAAGGTGCAGCTGGAGGCTGGCACCAGCTGCAACTGTGCTCACTCCCTCCGGCCCCCACCCAGACCCAGGCACACAGCTGCGCCCCTGGTCCCCCTCCATGGAACCCCTGCCCTGCCTTGGTCTGACTGCCCCTGAGGTGGAGTGGCAGAGCAGAGCCTCCAACCCTGTTGCCCTGGCAACCCGACATCCCCCCACCCAAAGGAAAAGAGGTGGCCAGGGAAGAGGGGTCCTTGAGAGTGGGTTCCGTGGTTGCTTTTTTTTTTTCTTCTTTTTTTGGTAGCTCAGCAGAGAGCTACTGAGGTTGACCCTCTGCTTCTTCAGTCTGAAACCAGTTTCTCCCAGATTTGGCTCAGGTTCCCCATATTTATCCCCACTCTCCCAAGCGGCCCCAGCTACAGCTGGGGGATGGACCTGGTCAAACACGCTGTGACCACCAGTCCCCTGTGGTTGAGCTGGACTGAAAGTACCTCTGAGTGGAACGCTCGTCCCTGCAGACCACCCTGCCAGAGAAGCTGGAGTCTCTGAGGGACCAGAGTCTGCTCCTTCCTATGCCTCCTGAACTGTCCTCCCTGAGCAGGGATCTCCCAAGTTGAATGAGCTTGGTCCTTGGAAACCTGCAGCGGACTTTACGTGTACCTGTGCACATTATATTTTGCAAAAACTGTGAGCCAGGGCTTGGACTTCCAGTCAGAACCTGTTTCAAAGCAGCAGAAGATGCCAAGGAGGTCTCTCCTAAGCTCTGACCCAATAGGCAAATGTTTCCTGTCGGTGCCACATCTGTCCTGGGGCTAGATACACACCTCTTGACCTAGCAGAGAATGGCAAGGATGGAGAGGCAGATGTTAAATATTAGACCAAAGGAGAAGAGAGAGAAGATGGAGTATCAGGCAAGGGATGTCCACACCCCCTTGGAGCCAGGGAGCTGGAGGAGGGGGCCGGAGCCCTTCTTTTCCCCCAGGGACATGTCAGACATGGACTCACAACCCCACTCCCATCTGTGTAGGAACATCCCTAGGGCCAGAAGTGATAGAGTTCCCAACACAGAGACAGTGTGTAGGGAGGTCAATGAGAGAGGGTAGAAGGAGGGGCTGAGACCTCGGGTGCAGCCAGATTCAGGGTCAAGTCTTTGACATGGACTGAGAAACATAAAAAACCTAATCTTCTCTGGCAATCCAGAACCCCAAAATGCCCGGGCTGAGGCCACCTATAGGCTACTCTCATCTCTCTCCCCCACCCCAACCTCAAGCAAGGAGAAGAACTCAGATTGCTCCAGAATTCTATAAACCAGTCAAAGCTCCGTCTGAGTACTCGGAATTGTCCCCTCAGATAACACGAACCAGTCACATGTCAGGATCTCCATTTTCATAAACCGAACATGTCCTAGCATCACCACTTGGAATCTTTCTGGATTGCAGGGACAAAGAGAGCCTCAGCTGGACACTTTTGGTGGACTACTGCACCCCCACTTTGTATCTTCTCAGTCTGAGCCAAGTACTCTGCCCTTTATCCAATACTACAAACTATTCAAGCTAATGGGTTTTCTCTTCCTCGCTGCTCCCTTCTGCTGTGTGTTGGCTGTGCTGCCGAGGGGGATGTCTCTGCCTTTCACCTAACTTCTACTACTCATGGGTACATCAGTGGTGAGCCTGGGAACCCTTTGGTCTCAGGCTCTGGAGAATCCAGGACTTCCCTGTTTTAAGAAAGGAAAAGAGGGAAGGTTAAGAGCATCACCCTCTGCTCCCCATCAGCTTGGCTCAGCAGGGAGTGTGGCCAGGTAACCTTTGTCTGGCAGGATTAACAAAGGCCCCTGAGACTGGTCTGCACAGCAGGCCTTAAAGGATTGGGAATTCTTGTGTAACCTCAGCAGGAAAATACAAGCATGACCAGGGCTCCAACATTTCTACGCAAACCCGATGCAGTTCACGCTCCCATAGCGCCAGGAGGAAGCAAGCAAGCAGGGGGGAAATGGGCAGGGAGAAAAGGGAGTCTCTGAGAGCAGAGAATTAGGGGCAGGCATGTATAGCGAGGGGGTCCTGGGGGAGACTGCGTTTTCAAAGAGCAAGGAGCAGACTTGGAAGTGGACATGATGGCTCCAGGGCCAGCAATGGTATTAAAGAGAGGACACTAGGTTGGAACTTTACAAGACACAAATTCTCATCCAGAACCTGTCACTAACCAGCTAGTTGAGCTCAGGTAACTTATTCCACCTCTCTGTGTCCCCTTGTGTGCATTTGTAAAATAGAGAGAACGTAGTTACTTATTCAGCCTAGGAGAGCCTACAAAGCCTATAGAGCCTTCTGAAGAGTTAAGAGCATCATTCTCTCATCTGGTGTTATTTTTCGCATCTGGCTTCGGGTCCTCTGTCCCTCTCCAGCCTCTGTCTGGTTGTAAACTCTCAGGATCCTGTGTGACTTGCCAAGGATCACCTGGCACACGAGATCCCAGTCCAGTTCCCTAACCCTCTCCAAGATGCTGGCTTTGAGGCGGCCCCATCTTGGAGGGAGTGGGGGGTGGATCTGCGGGACAGCTCCATTAAAAAAAATTTTTTATTTATTTGGCAGAGATAGAGAGCACGCACTCACAAGCAGGGGGAGCAGCAGGCAGAGGGAGAGAGAAGCAGGTTCCCTTGACAAGATGCTGCCGGGCTCAGTCCCAAGACCCTGGGGATCGTGACCTGAGCCCAAGGCAGCTGCTTAACCGACTGAGCCACTCAGGTGCCCCTGGGGCATCTCCATTTTAAGAAATAAAGAGATGGGGGGGGGGAAGCAAAGGGACCCTCCAGTTTGGTCATGACTATGTGCCCCAAATAAACTCTCACTTCCTTAGATCCTGGCTCTTGCTCACCGGGGGGAGCCCAATCAGACAGTATGCATGTGTGTGTGTATGGCAGGGGTGGCCCAGAGAAAATTACCTGTCTAGCTATGTAAGAGAAAGCTTCCCTTACTTCCCATGTGTCACAGTGCTTCTCCAACTTAAATTCAAATCACCCGTTAAAATGCCAGTCCTGAATCAGTAGGTCTGGGAAGTGGGGTGGCTAAGCCCTGCAGTTCTTTTCATCTCCCCGGTGTTGGTCCTCAGACCTCACTTCAAGTAACAAGGCTGTAGCTTCCCCACCCCCATGTCCAGCTCTGACACCTGTGGCCCAGAAGGGAAGCTGGAACTGGCGGGGGCGGGGGGTGGGGTGGTGGTGGCCCACGGCACACCAGGCTCCATGTGTGTCTATGTCTGTGTGCACCTCTGTGTGTTGTGCACTGAGTGCTCACTTTCCTGTCCTCATGGACACGAGGCTGATGCCGAGGCCCTCACACAGAGCAAATGGACCCCTGTACTGAACCAAGTCTCCTCCGGACAGAAGCAAACCCAGGGGACATGCAGCTTCCTCTTCCAGAGCAGCAAGCTTGGTGGAAGGCCCACAGGCTCCTAATCCTCTCCTCCTCCTCCTCCTCCAGGACTGACTCCTGCCCCACACCAGGGGATTCACTCACCACCTTGAAGTCTTCCGCGCTGCAGACCTCCCCCCGGAAGTGGCAGGAGAGCAGCATGTCTCGAATGTCGTGCCCTGCGCGGTCGTAGAACTCACGCATGTTGAAGGGCTTGGGCTTGAAGCTTCGGAAGTTGGCCTTGTCCTGCAGGATTTCCAGCTGCTTCTCATCTGCCATCTGCGTGTCTGGTATCTCATACCTGGAGCCCAGGGGTGAGCGGCGAATGGATCAGCATGACTTTCAGGTCTCTGCCTCCATCTGGCTTCCAGGGTCCCATACCCAACCTCGGCAGGGGAGGTGATGGGGGTTGGGCAGGGAGGAGGGCAGCCATTAGCCCCAGGGATCAGGCCTGGGCATAGGCACAGAAGGGCTGGGTATGTCCTGAGGACCTGCCCCATGGGGTCTGAGAAGACAGTATGATCCACAGTGGCTGTGTGGGTTAGGGAGGGATGGGCAGAGTGATCATGGCAGGAGCTGTCTTATATACTCAATCTCCACTCTTTAAAGATGGTCTGCCCCCATCCCTCAAGTGAGATGAGGAGCAAGACATAGTGGGTGGGAGGGTGGCAAAGGTCTCTCGAGAGGCTGCTGATGTCTCACAGCTCAGATTGGGCAGGGGCAGAGCTGTTGGGGACTATGCTGGGATCAGAAAGTGGGTGCCCTTAACTGCTTTGTTCAGTCCCGCAATTCCTTTGCTGTGAGTGGCAGGTTTGGGGTGGGGTGGGAAGACAGGGTCGTCTGGGCTCTAAAGAGTGGATTTTGAGAGACAAGCACCCTGATGGGGGTCATCAGGAGCTGGAAGGCATGCGCCCTGGGGGCCCTGCAAGCGGCTGGCCGGGTGGGAGCTGCCCACCTGTTGTTGAGCAGGGCCAGTAGCTCCCCAGCGTGGTACAGGTCATTCTTGGAGACTTGGCTAAAGCGGAACTCGTTGAGATTGCACAGCGTGACAGCGGGGAAGGTGAGCTGGGAGGCAGCCACCTCATCGAGCTTGGTGACGTGGTGGTAGTGGAAGTAGTATTGCACTCGCTCGGTGCACACACACAGCAGCACAGCCAGGGAGCCCAGGAAGCACAGGGCCCACAGTGCCCGCTTCAGAGACAGCCGCTCGTAGGAGAAGATGTGGGCCAGGCCGTGCAGCGTGGAGCTGCTGGCGAAGGCCTGGATGCTCACCGGCTGGACGCCACCCACCTCCTCCTCCTCGGCCTTCAGTTCCATCCTGACCGAGGGGATCCTAGGGAAGGAGGGGGTAATCTGTTACCATCCTGAGATAAGGGTCCTCACCAGGGCCCTGCAAACGAATCCAGTCGGAATCCCCATTGCCAGAGGTCACTGCCTCCGGGGCAGGACACTTCCCTTGTATATGAGCCCAGAGGTGGCTGCCCAACTCCTAGAAAAGGCTTCCCCCAAAGGCAGGGGCTCTGGGGTCAGCTCAGGCCAAGAGAATGCTTTCCCAGAAAAGCTTCCCAGGCCATGGGAGACCCCAGAGGTAGTCATCCGAGAGTGAGAGGGAAGTCCCAATATTTTTCCACGGGCAGCACAGGAGTTCCCTCCAGATGTGGGGTCACTCTGGGACAGGGATGTCCACCCCATCCTGGAGACGAAAACTCCCCCAGCCGGACAGAACCCAGGGTCCGGAGCTCCTGGTCAAGGGTGATCCCAGGACTGGGTTTTCACCCGGGTGAGCTAAACCTGGGCTAAAATCCCCCTAGGGAGGTGGGGAGGGGCCCAGCCCGAGACCTCACCTGCGGGCGTCTCCAGTTCTCCTAACCGCGCAGGCTGTGTCTATGTTTGGGGTGGGGGCTGGGGGGTGGAGGGCAGCCCGAGGTGGATGCAGGGGGGGGGGGGCGCGGTTCCCTATGACATCTAGCTGTCCCCGCCCCGGACGCAACCCCCCTCCAGTCCAGCTTCCCGACGCAGCCAGATCCCCTGCTCGGCCCCCGCCCCCCTCCCCAGCCACCGAGCCGCCCCAGCAGCTGGGGATAGCGAGAGGGGAGGAAAAGTCCCGGCTTCGGGGTGCCGGGGAGTCCCGCAGCCAAAGGCGGGGGTTTCGGAGACCCACCTGAGGGGGCTTCGGGAACCCGGCAAGCGGCGGCGGGTCCTGGGGCGCGGGGCCGGACGCGGGCTCAGCGCCGAGGCGCGGAGGGGCTCATGGCCCGGAGCGGGAGCCCGCGGCTGCCGCGGCACGCCGCGCAGAGCCCTGCAGGGAGCGGCCCGCCCGGCCCGGCTCGGCTCGGCTCCGTCCGCTCGCCCGCGCGCGCCCGCTCGCTCGCCTGCCTCGGCTCGGTCCGCCCGGGCTCGGCGCGGTGCAAGGTGCGCGGTGCTCTCAGCCCCGGGATCTGCAGGGATCCATCGTCCGGCCGGGAGGCGGCGGGAGGGAAGGCGGAGGGGGAGGGGAGAGGGTGCGCGTGCGCGCCTACGAGTGTCTGCGAGGGTGTCTCTGGGCCGGTGTGCGTGCGGGGGCCCCGGACGCGGGAGCTGGACCGAGGGCTCCCCGCGCTGCCTCGCCCCCTCCTCCCGGCCGCTCTCGGCGGCTCTGCCTCCCTCCGGTCCCGGAGCTGTCTCACTGCCTGCGAGGCCCTATGGCTTGTGTGTGTGACTATGTGTGTTATGTGTGTGCGCGCGCGTGCGCGCGCCCCCGCGCGCGAGAGGGAGGGAGTCTGCCCCCAGCGTCCCCCTCCCCGCGCTGTCTCCTTCGGATCGATGCTCCTGCCTCTTGCTGCTGCTTCCTCTGGTGGCCCACGCGTGCGCGCGCGTGCGCGTGCACACACACACACTCACACACACACACGCAAGCTCCGAGTCACACTTGACTGATTCAAGCACTTGCTCGTGTGGAGACACAGACACACATAAGACCAGAGTCACACCACGTCACTCAGTCACACACACACACACACACACACACACCACAGACACCACACATTCCAGAGGCCTAGCATACAGGCTAGGCACTCAGGAGCTTACACTTATTCACCTGTTCTTATCCCTGCTCCCATCTATGTGTGACATGTACACACATGCACATACAAAAACAAACATATAGCTTGGCTGTCCAAATCCCATCTTTGTAGCCTTGTGCTTGCCTTTATGGGGTGGCGTGTTTGGAGCCCCTCACTGCTAAACCTCTAAAGAAGGAGCACAGAGAAGGACGAAGAGATAGCCAGAGATCAAGGGAATTTGGACAGAAGTCAAGAAGCAAGGAAAGGGAAGGAGGTGGGATGAGGTGGGAAGGTGGAGGGTTAGGAGGGTGGGGATCGACAGGATGAGGAAGGGATGGAAGGAGGAGCTGTACTCAGGAATGGAGCAGAATTCTGGGGCACTAAGCCGAGGTCTGGGGGCTGCTCCTATAGCTCTCACTTCTCTCCTCCTCTTTCTCCCTCCCTTCTCTTCACTGAGAGGCCTTGGGGGGCCGTCCCTATCCAATTAACAGAGAAGGAGCAATCAAAGGGAAGTTGTTAATTTGCTGATGCTCATTAGGAGCTCTTAGCACAGAGACTGTTGAGGTCTGATGGTGTCAGGTGATGAGGAGGGGGGTGTGGGGGGACCAGAATTCTATCTCTAGCAACTCCTCCAATCCACTTGCAGGTTAGCACAGCTCTGGCAGAAGGAAGGTGAGAGGTGTGTTCCCAGGGCTTTAAGTGAGAAAAAAGAACCTGTAATGAGAAGAGTCTGGCACAATGGAAAGAAGTTGGATGAGAAGTTGTAAAGTGTTGGGGGCAAGGAGTACGTGAGAAACGAGAGAAGGGAGCTGGAGACCCCTAGAGGGAGTGTAGGCTTAGACCCCAGGAGGGAGAGTGGGATCCATTTACTAGGGGCCTGCTCTTGGTGCTGCCAAGGGGAAGGGAGGATCTTGGGTTCTGGTCTTGAGTTGGGGAGCTGTCCAGCAGCACCAGACAGTGCTGGAGGGCTGCCATATCCCTGGGCAGCCACTGGGTGGCAGCGCTATTCCAGATACTTAGAATCAACCCAAGGGGGCATTTGAGAGTGGGAATTTGGCCTTGAACAGGGGCACGGGGCGGGGTAGGGGTGGGGGGGTAGGGGGACTTGGGGCTGGATTCTTGAATTCCAAGTGTCTCAGGGGAGGGGAGGACCATCTTGGAGCATCTGCAATTCCCATAAGTCCCCACCCTCGCAGGTTGAGTGACACATGGAGCTTCCTCAAATGGCTGCAAATTGCTTCAGTCACCTGGGATGTTATTGAGGGAGGAGCGGGGGTGGAAGGAAGGTGATGAGGTGAGGTGGAGGCAGACAAGGACTAATCGAGGCCAACAAGCAACCTCAAGAGTCTGAGGGAAGATAAAAGTTGTGAATCAGGTAATCTCAGCTTCCAGAATGGGCCCTGCCGTTCATTAGGATGGGCAGGTCTCTTGACCTCTCTGAGCTCAGTTTCCTCATCTGTAAGATGGGGATAAGATTTATTTCACGGGAATTTCTAAGGATTATATAAGCTAATGCATAAAAAGTGCTTGCACTTTAGCTTGTACCTAGTAAATCTCCAATAAGTAACTATTATTAGTAGTATGAGTGTTTAGATCCATCCACAAAAGCACCAGAGCAGCCAAATGAGGGCAGAATCTGAGAGTGGTTCTCAACCCAGGCTGCACATCTGAATCACCTAGGAAGATTTTAAAGTGGTGCTTTGGCTCCACTTAGTCCAATTAAATCAGAATCTCCGAACATGGGACTCAGATTTCTCAACTTTTCAAGACCTCTACTATATAGCAGCCAGTCTTGAGAAACCTTGATCCTGAGAATCCACAGGTCTAAATCAAGGCTTCAGTATGGTTCCTTGTATGACAGACCCAGACTTAGAAGTCTTTCTTTCTTTTTTGTTTTTAAATATTTTATTTATTTGAAAGAGCAGGAACCTGGGTGGCTTAGTCAGTTGGGTGTCTGGCTTCAGCTAAGGTCATGATCCCAGGGTCCTAGGCTCTGGCCCTCAATCCTGTGCATTGTGCTTCCTGCTCAGCAGGGAGCCTGCTTCTTCCCCTCCCTGTGCCCCCCAACCCTCCCCCCCCACACTCTCTCTCTGAAATAAATTTTTAAAAATCTTAAAAGAGAGAGAGAGAGCGCACACAAGTGGGGGTGGGAGAAGGACAGAGGGAAAAGTAGACTCCCTGCTGAGCAGGGAGCCCAGCCCCCAGCAAAGGGAGCTTCGGAGGCTGAGCTCCATCCTAGGATCCTGAGATCATGACCTGAGCCCAAGGCAGATGCTTAGCCAGCTAAGCCAGCCAGGCACCCTGGAAGTTCTTTCTTATGCACAACCTAAGTACATCACGGTATTGTTTCCTCTTCATTTGGGGCAAGATAGATTCCTGCACAGACACCCCCCCCCACCCCGGAGGAGTGGCATAGTCACTGTCATCAAAATTTCCCAGTGTCAAGGGAGAGGTGAATGTGTTGACAAGTGACTCTAGCTCCAAGGTCAGAGTAAAAGTGAGGGTTGGGTCAGCATAGAGTGGCAGAGGGGCAAGTCATACTGACAGGGGTTTGGGCTGCAGTGATGAGGAAAAGGAGAAGTTGGCTTCAGCAAGATGAAACTTGAGGGATCCAAGGACTGTGATTAGTGTCCCACTGTTCCTTTCTCCTTCTCTGGACCCACCTACCTCTTATGCAGGATGTGACGGGATCCTAGCTCCTTCAGTCTCCTCCCAATCCCTTGCCCACACTTTCCTCCTCTCTGACTCTGAGTCCCTAGGCCTCAGGGTCTCCCCACTCCCCCAACCCCTCTACCCCTGCCACCAGAGCTATGTCATTCTGCTGACCCGGGATTCAAATCTCACCTCTGTCACACCAGAGCTGTGTGATTATGGACAAGTTACTTAACTTGTCTGAGCCTCACTGTTTCAACAAGCCATAAAATCTGGCTAAAGCTCACAATGGTGAAATAATGTGTGCCTAGTAAACAGGAGGTGTTCCATCAGTAGTAGCAAGTATTATTTTCATCCCTGAGAGGCTGATGGGGGCAAATTCCCCATGGACACTTCTTTTGCAGATGGCCCCATCTGCTCTAGGTACAGAAGCACCCTCCAGCCTCTCAGAGACGAGGGGGAAGGGAGGAAAGCAAAGAGGGGGGCGAAGTCCCCTGGGACTCCCAGGCAGCTCTTCTCTGCTCCCCCATGCGTGAAATCACACAAGCCCCAATCTGTCCGCATCCACTTCATCTGCCGGCTCAGCAAATGCAGAGACAATTAAGGAGTTAATTAGCAGGCGGGTGGGAAGGGGCTGTGGACCTGAGGCTGATGGGACCCATCAACACACCCCTCCCTCACTCCTCTGGGTTCCATGTTGCCCTCCCACACCCCCTTCCTTCTCTTCCCCCTCTGCTTTCTCTTTCTGGTCCGGATGCTTCTCTTACCCTCCTCGCTCATTTCTCTGCTACCCTTGCCCTTTCCCCTCAACCCCATGCTGTCTTCCTTTCTTCTTCCCTGCTCCTATCTCTGATCGCTCCTCCCTCATTTAGCTTGTCCTCCCTTTCCCTTTCTCTTTCCTTTTCTCTTTCCCACCCAAGTCATTGCCTCTTCCATCCTTCAGGGCTCACCCTTCTCCCCATGTCCTCCTCTTACTCTGGTCCCACTTCATTCTCCACCCCTTCTCCCTCTCCTGTCCTCACTCCTCCCTCTCAACTTGAATGTGGGTCTCAGAGAATGTGGCTTGTTCACTCATTCGGAGTGCTGTGGGGCTCCAGGCATCAGGGGGTTCAAGGTCCCCTGCCAGTCTGGGTCCCCACTTTTGTAATTTGAAGGGGTCTCCTCTGGTCCTTACCTTCTCCCAGCACCTCTCACTCCTGGCTCTTGGGGTGGGGAGGTTCAATCTCTTTCCTGTGTCACTGCTTCTGGTGGGTGGTGGGTGGTGGGGAGGCTCTCTCCCCAAACTCCTCCTGCTGATATTCTCAGGGTCTTGGAAGTTCTTGCGCACATCCAGGACCTTTCTGGACCCTTCTTTTTTCTCCTTCACCCTCGGGGAAGGGGGCCAGCAGATGGGCACCTTTCTTCCATCATACATTTGTATGTCATCATAACACTTGGGGAGTGGCGGCTTCGGAAGAAAGGGATGATTAAAGAGAAAACAGAGAGATGAAGAGACGGAGGAAGGCAGTACAAGAGAGAGATGGAGAAATTGGGGCCAAGACAGAGATTAAAAGGGCAGACGGGGTGGGGGGAGGAGGGGGACGGAAGAGAGATTGAGGCGGAGAGAAAGGGTGAGGAGAAGGTGGTAACACAGACTGCCAGATAGGGAAGAGACCGCGAAGGTCCCTTCCCTGCTTTAAAATTCTGGGTCTTTGAAGAGTGAACAAAGGAGAAACAAAAGACCTGCAGAGTACCTGGGCCTTTTCCTCTTCCAGGAAACTTCCCCGGTTAATCCCTCACAGAGCACAGGGAACACACCCCTTCCTCACTCCTCTGGGTTCCCATTCCCCTGCTGCACCAGCTGCCCCCGTCTCTGTTTCCTGAGCTCCCGCCGTCCTGAGAGCAGGTCCGTCCTGTGCCATCCCCTTGTTCCACCCCCACCAAGGTGAAATGCTTTACTAGAGTGGGTAGTGGCTGTCTAGACCCCACAGAGGGGAAGGGGACAAGGGCTGTAGACAAGGCAGGTGGAAGGGGAGGGGGATGACTGTGCTCCACCCACACTCAGTGGGCGCCCTGGATCCTGGGTAGCCTGAGGGCAGCAGGGATGGCCCCGGCAGCTCCAGGATGCCAGACTTGGCCCGAGCCCCGCACTTATATCTGTTCAGAAGTGTTTAGTGAGTTGCATAAATAAGGAGCATCCCTGGGGGCCATAGCTGGGTCTGAGGGTCCCTTCGGCTTGGGGACATCCTCCATCCTCTGCATCAGTTAGTCCCATGGGGCGTTTCTGTCTCTGAACTGTCCCTCAACTGAGCACAGTCCTCCCCCTCCCTGCCCCCCCCAACCCGGAAGGACCCTCCTGCAGCCCTTGCCTTCCCCCAGACCCTTACTCAGGCCCCTCTGGAAGGCGCAATCTAAGCGCTCAGGGCAGCCTTTGAGCCGGAGGAGGCAGTGCCGGTGAATAATTCATGGCGCTGGGAGGCCCTTATCTCCCAGGCCGGCCCCACCCGGGGCCCCTGCGCCGGGCTGCCATCCCGCGGCTCCCCGCTTTATCTCGACGCCCAGCTTGTAATGCAGCCCGCCATATCACAGGCAGAAGGGGAGATTAATTTTCTGGTTTTGCATGGGCGGGGAGGAGGAGGGGGCATGGGGAGGTGCTGGGGAGCCGAGGCTGGGATCTTTCCGATTTCAGACTCCAGCGGCTTAATCCTCTCCCGGGCCTGCAGGAAGGGGAGGAAGAGGGTGTTGCAAGCCAAATTTCATCATCAGCGGCAGCCCCAACAGAGGGAGGAGGAGGCGAGGGGGCCAACAGAAGGGAGAAGCAGGGCTCTGGCGCAGAAAAGGGAGTTGTTTGGAAACAGGGTAAAAGGCAGCCCTCTCAGCCTGGGCTTACAGACTGCTCGGCTTGTCGGGAGAAGGAAACCCGGGCACGTGGGGTGCACGTGTGGGCACACATACGCATACACCCGGCAGCGGCAGGCACGCGGACATACCTCTTCGGGAAGTGGTACCAGCACTGGTGTCTGTCACACCTCATGCGGGGTCTGGCACACCAGAGTCCAGAAAGAAGGGTTGACTGACTGAGGGGTGAATGAATGTCTGGGGGAATGCTGATGAGCTGAGCAGACATAGCTCTGCGTGCTCCTGGAACGTGGCTCTGCCATTTTCCCATCTGCCCTGGGGGCCCTGGCACCCGCAGACGGCTGGCTCCTTCTGTTTCCTGTGCCTCTATGGTCTATGTGGGGACACTGGCCTGGGGAGCCTGAAGGTCCCTGCTGCTTCTGACACAATCACCCTGAGCTAGAGGAACCTAACATCTGTTCACAGAGCACCTATTATGCACCAGGACCTGGGTCGGGCAGCCATGTGTTCCCCAAGATCTGTATTACAAGTCAGTCTCACCTTCAATGAGCTTATGGCCCTACTGGGAGGACCAGACACAGAAGTAACTGACTGGGAGGCATGACAGAATGTGATGCTTGCCAGGAAAGAGCTACCAGTCAAGTGCTCCGAGGAGGACGAGAGTTGAAGATGACCAAGAGAGTGTCCTGGAGGATGGAGCATTTGAGACGGGTTTTGAAGCATGAGTAGGAGTTTGAGGTAGCCATAATGGCATAGGAAGGAGGCAAGGCATTTTAGGAGGAGGAAGAAATGGGAGAAATCATCATAGAGGATGAAAGTGAAGCAAAGAGGTAGTAATTTTGTCTGGTGGGTGAGGGGGAATAGCGAGGGCCAAGGCTGGAAAGCAGACAGAGGTGAGGACATGAAGGTTCTTGATAAGTGAAAGGAGCTTGCATTTGTCAGTGGTCATTAGGGAGCAGTTGCAGGGTTTCGAGCAAGAGGAAGTATGATCAAAGTGGTACCGGGGGAAGATAAAGATAGCCAACATTATTGAGCTGTTGTGCCCTGGGTATTGTTCTAAGTGCTATGGAAGCAATTTTCTCACTTAATCCTCAAAGCTACCCTCTAAGTAGGTAGTAATATTATCCCATTATATAGATGAGCAAATGGGGTCACAGAGGTCTTGGCAAGAGGATGGGAATTAATTGAAGACAGCAGAAATCACAGATGGGAAGTTTAGGATGATAAATTCTTTAATATCTCAAGCATTTTGGGGCATGGAGGGGAATATTCATTATTTTTCCTACATTGATGTCCAATTTATTAATCTTTATTCAATTATTAACATTCTCCTAAATATTCTCATACCACTTATACAACCAATAAATCAAAAACTTATGAATTTGGCAAATTGTATTTCCCCAAATATTTAAACATTGACTGCAAATGGAATTAATTAAACTCTTAAAAACTTTCAACATCTTAAAGAGCAGACAAAACAAACAATAGTGCTGGGCACCGAAGTGGCTCGGTTAATTAAGCACCTGCCTTTGGCTCATGTGGGGATCCCAGGGTCCTGGGGTTGAGTCCTGAGTCCCACAACAGGCTCCCAGCTCAGCAGCAAGTCTGCTTCTCCCTCTGCCCCTCCCCCCTCCACCTCGAGCTCTTTCTGTCTCTCTCTCTCAAAAATAAATAAAAACCCTAAAAAAACCACACAATATTACAGTGGTTGTGCCCCCCCAAAGCCCACTACAAAAACAGTATCATGAATTTAAATTTCTTCGTTCAATATTTCTAATGTTGTTTTCTTCATTCTTATTCTCTTTTCTTCCTAGGGTGGCATTGTCCTGACTTAACCTAGAGAGTCCAGCAGGCTGAGGGCTGCTCAATGGGCTTTGCAAATTGGTTTGCCTGGAGTTCATCTGGGACCAGACACAGGGTCCTG
Organism: Mustela nigripes; assembly: GCF_022355385.1. NCBI lineage: Eukaryota > Metazoa > Chordata > Mammalia > Carnivora > Mustelidae > Mustela > Mustela nigripes. The sequence continues at coordinate 85,143,732 of NC_081562.1, read as the reverse complement.
ACGGGGTGGGGTTTCCAGAGAGGTTCTCCTGGATTTCATTATGCAGCCCTTCACTTATTCCATCAGGAACTGTCCTCTTTATGCTTGGACCAATCACAGATGCTGAATTTTTGTGTGTGACCCTAATCTTTTCCCCAGAATGACTCTACTTCTGAGTGTCTTATCTTTACAGTACAGCCCACTGTGTTCTGAGTGGGGCCCGGTGTGGCTCAGCTAAGTCCAAAGCCCTTGGTCAGTTGGTTAACGGGAACTATATCCTTCCCTTCTCCTCTGCCGCTAAGACCCACACTATTGTGAGCTCGGGCGCGGAAGCAAGAGTCTAAGACGAGGCATTGAAGGCTTGAATTAAAGCAGTGGCAATGGAAATAAAAAGGAAAGGACAGTTTTCAGAGAATCCATGAAGGCAAAATTGACTTCTATTGAATGGAAGAGAATAGTTTATCTCAGAGAATCAAATAAAAATACATGTGAAGGTCCTTTGTGGCGCATAAGAACCACTAAATCCAAGTTGTTTTCGCTTTTGTTATCATGTTACCATTATGAGATGGCCTGGGACAAAGCGTTAGGGAGTTCACCCAAATTTAAGGGGCGTGCAGCAGGACAGGCGGCAGGAAAGGAGGCTAGAAGAGAAAGGGAACTAAGAAGATCAGTCAAAGAGAAGAACCAGGAGAGAGAGGTGTTGTGCAGCAGAAGAAGCGGGTGGGGCGGGGCAGGGTATCAGGACAGTCAGGTGTGTCATCTGGAGGCCCAGGCGAGAAGAGGCTAAGGTCTGAACCAGGGTGGGGGAAAATATGGGTGTGTTGGGAGGAAGAAAGGAAACAAAAGAGGTGAGTGATATCTTAGAGACAGAAGTGGCAGATGGGGACTGTCTGGACAGGCTGATGAGGGCCAGAGGGGAGCTGGCAATTCTAAGGTCATGTACCTGGGAGTGGTGGGCCTGGGCAGATGCGGGAAAGGAAGGTTGGGGTGGCCTTGGAGCCCGATGGTGCACAGAGCAAAGGCCCCCCACTATGACCAGGTTTAACTATCCTTTGCAAACAGCCACTCTTCGGTCAGCCACATGGCCCTTGGCCTTTCTAGCCTAGCCATCATCCTCCACTCAACCTCTACTATTCTCATGGGACTCAGAGAAGTTCAGAACTGGCCAGGTAGAGGTCATTTGGTCTATCTTCCACATTCAACTACCACCATTAAACAGATGAGGACATTGAGCAGAAGTGACATGGTTAGTGAGTGACAAATCTGGGATTAGAATCCTGGTCTCCTTACTCCCAATTGAATATAGTTTACCCCTGTCACTCAACCTGATGCTTCTACAGCAAGACGACTTGGGTCCCTGATACCCAATATCACCTGGCTGCTTAAAGAGACTTCTCCAGATAATAGGCTTTATTTTGGCTTACCAGACCTAAAAACCTTGGCATTGGGGTAGGATTAGGGGACTTAGTGATAGTCATGGAAGGGATGAAACATCAGAAAAGATGAGCTTCTTCTGTGCTTATCAAAGAGCAGAGGTAATATCGGGGGGATTTTAAGAAATAGCAGGTAGTCAGAAGTGGGGAGAGATTAGAGGAAGGAGCTAGAGGCAGGAGGACTGGAGAGAATGAGCTACCCTGAGCTTAGCAAAGCTCTAGACTAAAGCCTATGTGAAAAATTGAGAGAGGGAAGATAAAGTGATGGTGGTGGTGGGCTTTGTCCTACGGGAATGTGGATCCGGAGACCAAGGACATGGGGACTCAGTATAGAATCAGGTGGATGGCTTTGTCCAACTTGTGAGAACTCCAGCCCAGCCCCCAAACCAGCAGTACCTCTCTGTCTCCCCTGGGCCTCTGACCATTCTCTTCTCTTCCTTCCTTTGATTGCTGGTGGTAATTTCTCTCCATTTGGCCATTACTTAGCTCTTTAATTGCCTAAAAGAGAACATCAGCTTAGGGTGGGGGTGATTGGCAAAGAAAGCAATGGGGAGGGAGGACTCTAGGGGAATGGATATGGACCCAGACCGGGATGGGGTGGAGTGCAGTGGAGGAGAGTGCGTCTTGAATCTCTGGCTCTAGCCAGCGACACTCCTCTGCCCAGATCTAGTTCAGAGGATCCACTTTTCCATTCTCATGGAATGGAAATGGACACTAACACTTTCACTCTCTGATACGCTACCATCATCCCTGATGCAGTCACACTCTCCATCTTTTCTCCTCCACCATCATCATTATCATCATTGCCATTGTAGAAGGCAGCCTTTAAGGTGACTCCCACTGGCCACTCCCTTCCCGTATTTGTGCCCTTGTGTAATCCTAGCCCCTCAAGTATGGGCTGTGTTAGTGTTGGCGAGGATGTGGAGAAAGAGGAACCCCTGTGCACTGTTGGTGGGAACACCAGCTGGTGCAGCCACTGTGGAAAACAGTATGGAGGTTCCTCACAAAGTTAAAAATAGAGCTACTCCATGATCCAGTAATTGCACTACTGGGTACTCACCCAAAGAGAACAAAAACACTAATTTGAAAAGATAATACGCATGCTGTATTTACTGCAGCATTATTTACAATAGCCAAATTTGGAAGCAACCAAAGTGGCCATCAAGAGACAAATAGATAAAGAAGGTGTGTGTGTGTGTGCGTGTGTGTGTGTGTGTGTTTAAAGAATATTATGCAGCCTTAAAAAAGGATGAGATATGCCATTTGTTACAACATGGATGGGTATTATGCTAAGTGAAATAAGTCAGACTAAGATACTGTATGATTTCACTCATACATGGAATCTGAAACACTAAATGAATAAACAAAATAAATGCAGAATCAGACCTATAAATACAGACAACAAAGTGATGGGTGCCAGAGGCATGGGTGGGGGTGTGGTGGGCAAAATGGGGAGTAGGAGATACAGGCTTCCGGTTATGGAGTGACCAAGTCTTGGGAATAAAAGGCACAGCATAGGGAATAGAGTCAGCAGCACTGTAATTGTGTTGTATGGTGACAGATGGCAGTTACACTGTGGTGAGCACAACACACATATAGAGAAGTTGAATCACTGTGTGTTATACACCTGAAACTAATGTAACAGTGTGTGTCTATATGCAATAATTTTTTTAAAAGTATGGGCCATATTGGGGGCACCTGGGTGGCTCAGTGTATTAAGCCTCTGCCTTCAGCTCAGGTCATCGTCTCAGGGTCCTGGGATCAAGCCCCACATCAGGCTCTCTGCTCCGTGGGAAGCCTGCTTCCCCTACCCCCTGTCTGCCTCTCTGCCTACTTGTGATTTCTGTCTGTCAAATAAATAAATAAAATCTTAAAAAAAAAAAGTGTGGGCCATATTTAATGACTCATTTCTAGTGAATAGAACACAGCAGAGGTGATGGGATGTTACGTGAAGATTGGGTTACGACAGGACCGTAGCTTCTGGCCTGGGTACTCTCTCCCTTGCACTGAGGAAAGTCAGCCGACATGTTGCCAGCTACTCTGCGGTGACAAAGAACTGACGGAGGCCTCGGGCCAACACCCAGCAAGGTCCCCAAGCCCAAGAGGAACAGAATCCTGCCAAAAGCCATGAGCGTGAGCTTGGAAGCAGATTCCCCTCTGGTGGAGACTGCACATGAGATTGTAGCCCCTGCCAACACCTTGGGTGCCGTCTTAAGAGAAAGGGAGCCCAAGGCACTCATCTAAATCATGCCCAGACTCCTGACCTGTATAAACTATGAGATAATACACGTGTGTTGTTTTAAAGCATTAAGTTTTGGGCGTAATTTGCTATGCAGCCATAGGTAATTAATACGGCCTCCATCACCATCACCATCACCATCACCACCATTGCCATCACCACCGCCATCACCACTGCCATCTTCACACTCATATCATTGAAGTCGCCACCATCCCTACCAACACCACTGTGCTCAACTCGCCGGCCTACCTGCCATTACAGCTATCAGCAAGGTCACCACCATCCCCAGATCTACTTTTTTTTTTTTTTTTTAAGATTTTATTTATTTATTTGACGCAGAGAGAGAGAGAGAGAGAGAGAGAGAGCACACACAGGGGGAGTAGCAGAGGGAGAGGGAGAAGCAGACTGCACTGAGCAGGAAACTGGACACAGGGCTCGATCCCAGGACCTTGGGATCAGGACCTGAACCGAAGGTAGACATCTAATTGATGGCACCATCCAAGTGCCCCCCTCACTCACCTCGACTTTAAATTCCACTCTGGATTCTTTCATGCGCACCAGCCCCACAATCATCACCTCCAGCGGTAAATGTTTTCCTAACACCCAATACGTACCAGACTCTATGCAAAGCCCCAAAATTACAAAGAGGGAGGAGATAAGACCACAGTCTGGGCCCTCAGAGAATGAGTCGAGGACTCTCTTGTAGGATCAGGACACGTTAATAAAAAATGAACAGTAAGTCAAGGAAGTCTATCCTTATTGCTACTTTGCATGGTAGGCAAGCCTTCACGGAGGCCTCAAAAGATGGGTGAAATCTGCATAGGCAATGGGGGAGGGAAAGATATGAATCAGTCCGATGTGTCAGGTGGAAAATAAAGTGAGATCTGGCCGGGGTGGGGCGGGGGAGGACCATGCAGGGGGGGCAGTGGGAAATGAAGTTGGAATCAGAAAAGCAGCTCATGAAGGTACAACGCATTTGTCTAAACTTTCCAAAGCAGTCTCTGTGCTCCGTTGGTTAAGCAGTGCCATCCTCTTAAAGCTCTGTCCAGGTTCTCAGCTCCGCCAAAGGAACCAAGCCTGGGGCTGAAGCTTCAGACCTTTTTCTCCAATCAGAGGCAGCATGGGGTGATGCTGTCCAGCCCCCCTGAGTCACAGTTCCTTCCAGCATATAAAAATGGGCATGTTATCCAACCTCATGTTGGTGACACCCCTTTCTCAGGCTGATGTAGAGACATGAAAAACACTGCAGATGTTTCCAGGCAGCCTGGAAATGACTATTACTTCCATTCCCTAGACTCCCTGCGCCCTCTCCTGCCTAGTACCCTGTCCATTTGCAGGAAAGCTGGGCAGAAGTTGCCTCATATGCACCCACTGCACAACTCCAGGGGGCAGTTAGCCTATAAACATGAGGGTAGGAGGTCGGAAAGAGACACTCTTGACCAGCTGCTTCTAAACCCTTCCCCTCCAGAATGTCTTTCAGGATTGGCCCAGGAGAGTCAACTTCTCCTCAGTTCAGGCCTGTTTGATACCCATCCCCCCAAAATCTCATCTCTCCTTTCCAGAGAAACTACTCCCTCTGCCCTCTGGGAGGGTGGGGTCCAGAGCCACATCCTAGGGCTGGAAGGAACTCTCTAGAGCTTCTGGATGAATCTCAGGCCCATCCTCAGCCAAGGAACACACCAGAAATTCCCACAAGGAGACAATATGCCACACTTGTTTACAGTTTTCTTAGTCCAAGGCTTTGTTGACTCTCACCACCGCCCTAGGACATAGATAGGCCTTATTATTTGCTTCATCCTTACTTTACAGATGAACAACTGGGAGCTCAGAGAGGTTAAGTGACGGTGACCCAAGACCACTGATGTGGTGAATGGCTTGAGCTGACCTCAGGATGTCAAATGCCTTGTGGTCCCCCAACCCCACACTGCCCCAGGCTCAGAGATGCCCAGTGACTTGCCTGAAGTCCGCAGACGCAGCACGGGGGTTAGAACCCAGGCCTCCTCTCCAGCCCCTAGAGCAGGGTTCTTTCTGCTCCATCACCCTGCACTGGGTAGGAAAATCTGCTTCAGGGAAGCACAAGGGGAAGCACAAGTTTGGCAGTGGGAAGGGAGAAATGATGGGAGGGGCAGGAGGAGGGAGCCGCAACCCTGCGGGTGACTGCAGAGGATAGGGTCGATATGGAGATGGGAGGGCTGGGACTCCGGGGTCCCCAGTTGGCTGGGGCTGGGACCAGCCCTCCCCACTCCATCAGGCCTGAGGCTGCAGGCTGCCAGTGTTCCTCCGCCAAGACCCCTGGAGAGCCCGAAATCAAATATTCCTCTTCCCCTGTTCAGGCAGCCTTATTGCCATTGACAGCAAATGTATTGCTCTAATCTTTTCTCATTTTGCCAAGATGGGCTCCATTCTGACCTCCCTCCCAGCCTTGAAGGCTTCACAGAGGCGGGAGGGATATGCTGAGGTGGGAGGGAGATACAGGGGCTCGGCTGTAAATGGGGCAGCTGCAGTGATCCCAGATTTGATATGGCCTTGTCTCTAGAAAGCTGGAAGACTCAAAAACTGGGAGATGTCTGGGGGGTACCCATGACTGAGGGTTCCCCTGTGAAAGCAGGTGGGAAAGGCTTGGTGGGCAATGGGAAAACAGGCCCTAGGGGCCCCAGGGAAGCTGACTTCCACAGAGCAGATAGGCTGCTGCTGCTGCTGTTGGTGGTGGTGGTGGTGGTGGTGGTGATGGTGGTGTGTGTGTGTGTTTGTGTATACACACGCTTGCGTGTTGGAGCCAAAATTCTAAGCTTGGGAGATGGTCCTGTTGAGATGGGGGGAGGCAGGGTGGGCACAACCTCTCCAGAGTAGCCAGCCTGCCCGCCTGTCCTGCTGTCCATCTGCTGTCCAGAGAAGCCTTGCCAATATGAATGCCCCCTGTGTTTCTGCTTCTCCTTCTGGTCTTCTCTGCTTAGATGAGCACTCAGGCTTGGCAAACCTCAAAAAGTATCGTGGAAGGGCCAGAGGTGTGAGAGGGCAAAAGGAACAAGCCTTGGGAGACTTGCAGACTGGGGGTTGGGGTGGTACCCAGAGGAAGAGGAGCCATGTAGGGCAGAGTGGTTGTGGGAAGGAATTCACTGCTTAGGGCCAGCTGGGATACATAAGAGAGGAACAGCAGATGAATGAAGCTTGGTCAAGGAGGAAAAAGAGGTGGCCCAGCTAGAGCAAGAGTAAAGGAGTAATGGGTGAAGGTCCAGTGCTCTGGCCCAAGGGGGCTGGGGTCCCTGGGTCCTTCTTCATTTGTTCTTCTAAGATCAAGCCGGAGAGAGAAAGAGAAAGAGAGCGAGAGAGTCAGTCCTAGGATGGTGTAAAGTCTCTATGTCCCATCACCGTGAGCAAGTGTCTGTGTATACCTTCAGGCTGGGCTGGAAAGTCTTCTGGATCCTGACAGTTTGAGTATGAGTCTCAGACTCTGGGGTTTGTGTGTGGGAGCTCCCTTCCCTCTGGCCCTTCCAGGGAGAAATCTCCGACTGGAGAGGCTGAGCTGGGTCAGAGCTCTGCCCAGGGTTCTGCAGGGCTGGGGTGGGGTGGGGTGGGGGTGTGGTGAGAGAGTGGAGGAGGGTGCTGGCCTCTCCTGTCCTCCCCTCTTGCTGCGAGGTGCTGCCTCCTATTCTCAAGCGATAATTATTTCCCTTTTTATACAGAACTCCCTGCCCGAACTGACCTTCCTGCTCCTCTCTGATTGTCCTCAACGCCACCTTCAGAAAGGCTTCCCTGCCTCCACAGGTCTTTACCAGTTCCCTGCATTCCTGAGCCGTGTGCCAAATTCCAGAGCTGATGGCCACTCAGGATGGTCATCTGTGCCTTGTTTGGTACTTTTTCTCCTCTCAGTCCCTTCCCCTTGCCCGAGGATAGTGGAGGAACATGAGGACCGTTCTATGCGGCAGGCTAGGGACTGGAGCTCAAGGTCCAACCAGATGGGAATTACCACTCACTACCACAGGTGTATGCACCATGCTAAGTGCCCTGGGTCACAGGTCACTGTCCCCTCTGGGTCCCTTATCTCTCTGAACTCCAGAGATACATCTTTCTTACAGAGCCTATGTGTAACAGGTCTCTGATGTGGTCTATAGACCCAGGACTGGAATCTTGGTCCCACCCTACAGTAGTGGAACAGCCCTCCTGCCCTTGGGTCTCAGTTTCCACATCGGGCTTCAGCGCCCCCTGGTGGTCTAGAGCCCACTCACCAGTTTAGCTGTGTAGGATGGCAGGTCAAAGGGCCTTCGGAGAATATTTAGCCTAGAGGTTTCCAACCTTTTTAATTTCAAAAAAAATTTTTCATGATCCTGACACGTTAACAGCTTTTTAAAAATATTTATTTATTTATTTATTTGACAGACAGAAATCACAAGTAGGCGAGGAGGAAGCGGGCTCCCTGCTGAGCAGAGAGCCCGCCTCATCCCCATCCCTCATCCCCATGGAAGGCAGAAGCTTTAACCCACTGAGCCATCCAGGCACCCCCCCCCCCTTTTTTTAAAGTAAACTCTATGCCCAACGTGGGGCTCAAACTCATGACCCAAGATCAAGAGTTGCCCGTTGTCCCGTCTGAGCCAGCCAGGTATCCAAACTGTATTTTGGATGTATGTTGGTTGGGGTGCCTGGATGGCTCAGTGGGTTAAGCCTCTGCCTTCAGCTCGGGTCATGATCTTAGGGTCCTGGGATCACCTCTGCTCAGCTGGAAGACTGTTCCCCTCCCCGCCCCCCTCTGCCTACTTGTGACCTCTCTCTCTTTCTGTCAAGTAAATAAATAAAATCTTTAAAAAAAATATGGATGTGTGTTGGTTGAAAAAATACATAGTGACTGAATTTTGGACTGCATCATTAAAACTCACGTATATTTTATTCTTCCCCAGCAAGCACACAGTTTACACACAGACCAGTTCCTCAGAGTATTCATGGGGTCAGGAGCTAAACTCCTGTGATCACTCTACGGCTGCTACAGTTTGGGAACCACGGATTTAAACCACTTCTCATGTCACAGATGATGAAACCAGCTAGAAGGGGAGAGATCTGTTTAAATTCACATAGCTAGTGAGGGTGTTGTACCATACTTGCTATGATTTACATAAATCTCTGATCTTTTTAAAGAACCAGCTATTTTTCTCTCTCATTGAATAGCTATTAGAGAGCAGTGGTTCTCAAAGTGTGGTCCCCAGACTAGGAGCAGAAGCATCACCTGGAAATGTGTTAGAAATGCAAATTCTCAAGTCCTGCTGAAGACCCACTGAATCATAAATTCTAAAAGTGGGCAACCCCCCCCCCCAAACAAACCAAAAACCTAATGGTAGAACTCAGCAATCTGTGTGTGTGTGTGTGTGTGTGTGTGTGTGTGTAAGATTTTTATTTTTTTGACAGAGAGACACAGTGAGAGAGGGACAAGCAGGGGGAGTAGGAGAGGGAGCCCAAGCAAGGCTGGATCCCAGGACCCTGGGATCATGACCTGAGCCAAAGGCAGACACTTAACGACTAAGCCACCCAGGTGCCCCATCAAGCAATCTGTGGTTTAACAGTACTCTGGAAGGGATTCTAATGCACACCAACATCTGACAACAACCAGTAGAGCAGACCTCCTGAAGGTCAGGCATGTTGTCAGAGATGGGACAAAGTAGGGTTAAAGGAGCTGTGGTCTCTCTTTTTTAAAGACACTGGAATCTGGGTGAGTTGAGTTCAGTACAATAACTACAACCCTCCCTTAAGCAAGGCTCCTGGGTGCTTGGGAAAGGTCCTGGTATTTCTTTTTTTTTTTTTTTTAAGATTTTTATTTATTTATCAGAGAGAGGGGGGCGGGGAGAGAGTGAGCACAGGCAGACAGAATGGCAGGCAGAGGCAGAGGGAGAAGCAGGCTCCCTGCTGAGCAAGGAGCCCGATGTGGGACTCGATCCCAGGACGCTGGGATCATGACCTGAGCCGAAGGCAGCTGCCCAACCAACTGAGCCACCCAGGCGTCCCGGTCCTGGTATTTCTGAACGGGCCTTGGTTTATTATAGTCTGATTTAGTTTGACTCTTTATTCATTTTGAGAGGGTGATTCCTAGGCATGAAATGGGGAAACACGTATTGGGGAATATTTGTTTTTGTTTGATGAGAGGGAGAAGGGACATAAGAAGAAAGAGACAAGGGTCCCTGGGTGACTCAGTCAGTTAAGCATCTGCCCCTCCACTCAGGTCATGATCCCAGGATCCTAGGATAGAGTCCTGCATCGTTGGGGTCCCTGGGATCCCTGCTCAGTGGGGAGTTTGCTTTTTTCCTTTCCCTCCTGTGTGTTCTCTCTCTCTCTCTAATAAATAAATAAAATATTTTAAAAATTGTTTTTAAAAAAAAGAAGAGGGGTGCCTGGGTGGCTCAGTGGGTTAAAGCCTCTGCCTTTGGTTCAGGTCATGATCCCAGGGTCCTGGGATCGAACCCCAAATAGAGCTGTCTGCTCAGTGGGGAGCCTGCTTCGTCCCCCCTGCTGCCGCCTACTTGTGAGCTCTCTCTGTCAAATAAATAAATAAAATCATAAAAAATTTTCTCTCTCTCCAAAATAAATAAATAAATAAATAAATAAATAAAAAGAAAGACAAGAGACTGAAAGAAGCAGAGAGGAGGACAGGGAGACACAAAATAGTAACTTATACTTATGAAGCATTAACTCTGTGCCCCACAATGTGCTGAGAGTTTCACAAACACTGTTTCACTGAATCCTCCCAACAGCCCCTCACACTATCATTCTCATCCCCATTTAATAGGCAGGGAAATAGAGGCACAGAGAAGTTGCCTATCACACAGGTGTAAGTGATGGAAGTAGACTTTGAACCAGGGCCAGTATAACCCCAAGCTCACCCATTTAACCACTATACTTTGCTCCTTCTTTTAGAGAAATTGGAAGAAATAAGGCTGACAGGGCGCCCGGGTGGCTCAGTCAGTTAAGGTTAAGCTCTAACTTCAGCTCAGGTCACGATCTCAAGGTCCTGGGATTGGTGGGGCTCCCCGCTCCGTGGAGAGTCTGCTTCTCCCTCTGCCCCTCCCCCACTCACCAGCTCTCTTGTTCTCAAATAAATAAATAAATAAAATCTTAAAAAAAAAAAAAAGCAGTCCTGTCATTTGCTCAGAAACCTTCAATGACTCACTAGCGCCTGGAGGTTGAAACTGAACTTACTTGGCACGGTATTCAAGGTCCCTCACACTGTGAAGTCAAAATTCTATCCAGTTTTACCCCTACTCACCAATCAGGATCCTTGCACTTCCGCCACACTGGATCAACTAACTTCTCGGTTTTCTCCGAAAACTTCCGGAGCCCTTCACTTCCTACTCCCTTCCTCGTTGGGATCCTATCCAAACTTCAAAGCTCAGCTCAAATGCCTCTTCTTCCGGGCAGACTTTCGTGATCCGCATCCAGAAGGGGGGCTGGCTCTCCCTGAACCCCAGAACACGGTCCCCACCTCTGCAGACGGCGCATTTTGTACCCCACCGCACCCCCACCCCCGTGCTTAGCGCACGGCCTGGAACGCAAAAGTGCTCACATCTCGGTTTAATTGATAGGGAGAACAACTGTCGAAGGGAGGTAGGGAGAGAGACCCTTTAGAGATGGAGATCAGAGGAGAAGGGACGGGGAGGCAGAAGCCGAGGCGGGCAGGGAGGAAGACGAACACCGGGGTGTGACTAGACGGACCGCAGTCGGGGAGCGGGTCTCCCCTCGCCGCGCCATGCCTCTTGCCACCGCTCAGGGACCCACGGTGACAATTCCTCTGTCGCGACTTCTGGGCAGGCGGCCCGGCCCTGGAGAGGTGGGGCGCGGGGGCGGCGGGGCGCGGCGCGCTCGGGCGGTCACCCGCGTCTTCGTCATTAGCATAAATCCTATTAGCGGCTCCCGGCGCGAGGCGGCTGCTCGGGCGGCGGGGACGGCGGGGGTGGGGGGAGCGGGCTCAGGTGACCGCCCTCCTCCGCCCGATGCTCACGCGTCCTCCGACGGCGCGTTGGGAGAGGCACAAGGCCCTTTTACAGCCATTACCTCGCTGGCACCGCAGAGCAGCCCGGCGAGTGAGACTCAGAGAAGCAGGAGATTAAATAACCAAGCCCAGATCTCGCCTCCAATAAGTGGCAGAGCCGGGAATCAAACCCATGCTTTTTGGCATCAGTTTTCACGCTTATCCCTTTACAGGTGCAGCCCCGGGATGCCTCCCTCACCAGAGAACCGTATTTTGGAAAGAAAGGGGGTTAAGAACGTTCCTACACGCCCCCCCCCCCCAACCTCACCTTTTCTGTGCCTTCTTCTCACCGGGCTTGTGCAACAGGAAAGGGGCTTGAGTGGAACAGGAGGGGTGTGGTAGTGCCTTGGGTGGAGGGAGGAGTAGGCGGGCAGGCAATGTCTCCAACCCTCATGGCTACCACCGTCCTACTGAACTCACTTCTGCTCACTCAGATGGCTACTGGAGCTGCGAAAGCTAGCGAATATAGCAGTAAATGAGAGGAATACCATCTTTACTTCGCTGGAAGTTTATCGTTTAGTAGGAAAGGGAATATTTACTGAGCAGTTATTGTGTGCCAGCACTATGCTAAGTGCTTTACATGGCATCTCATTTATTCCTCTCAACAACTCTGTAAAATAGGCACTATTATGATTTCCATTTATAGAAGAGTGAGCAAAGGCACAGATGACTTGTGAAAAAGGCCATATAACTGGTAACTGGAAGAACCCCAATATAGATGAAGTGCCCTGTGAAGGAGGGGACAGGTACTAGGGGAGCGTCTAACAAAGGCATGGCTCCAGGCCTCAGAGACCTCAGAAACAGACAGAAAACTTTTAAGCTGCCCTGGAAGGGTGAGTAGAACTTAGCCTGGTGAAAAGGCAGTGGGGGTGGGGAGGAAGAAGTGCAAATAAATGCTAGAGGGGTCGACAAGTGCAGCTCCAGGGGGAAGCCAGGCCAAGTTAGGGGAGCCTTGGTAGGGATTTTGGTCTTTACTGAGGAGGAAGTTGAAATCATTAATTATTTTAAACAAGACAGAGACATGATTAGAGTTGTATTTTTAAAAGATCATGGGGGGGGGCGGAAAAGAATGTGAGAGAGGGGAAATAATTTCATTGGTGGCTAGGACTCCTGAATTGGACTAGGGTGGTGACGATAGGAAGGAGAAAAGGGTGCACACAAAAGACACTTAAAGAGCTGCGCTCAGTAACTAGACAAGAGGTTAAAGGGAGAGGGAGAAAGCTGAGTCATTTTACACCCTCTCCTCTCTTTCCAATCATTAGGTCCAATTGTTTAATAAATGCACTTCATTTCATGAGTATCTTTCCCATCCGCCCCTCCTTTCTGTCCCTCCTGCCATTGGTCTAATTTGGCTCATGTCTTTTTTTTTCCCTAACGACACAGGAAGAGTCTTTCTACTTTCATATTTCCCCCTCTCCAGACAGTCCTCCATGCCAGCTGAGCATATGACCCATGTAAAATGCAAACCTAGTCAAAATCGGTCTGAACCCCACTGTCTTATCACTGAGTCTATTACAGGACAAAGTCTGATTCCTTCCTCATCTGGTCTCTACATGTTTTGCTAGCTGCTTCTTCCCCTCCTCAAGCCAAAGCTGCCTAAGAAGGCCTCACACTCCCTGAACCCCCGATGTCACCTGAACATTGAGGTCAATGTTCCTTCACAGCCCTAAACCTTCATAAATTGTTTGCTTGTGTATTTATTAAATATACACATGACTCATTCCTGAGAGGTCACAGGATCCTCCCATTGCTAAGAATGTGCCACCCCCTTCTCTCTGGTAAATTCCTGTTCACATTTCAAGTACTAGCTCAGACATCAAGTCTCTGCAGGCTTTACTAACACTCCCACTCCCCAGATAGGATTAAAACTGCTTCCTCCTCTGTACTTCTAAAGCATTTTACACATATTGTGTCCTCATATTTAATTGTGTGATAGGTATCTAAGGAGGCACAGACTAGTACAATCAATGAGTGCTTCTGATCTTAAAGGCTGTGGGGAGGATTAAGTGGGATAATATGTGTACAGTTAATATTTACTTTCTTCCTATCTTCCCTAGTAATATTAATAACAAGCTGTATTTATAGCTTATAAAGTGTAAACTTTGTTAGTGTCCCACTATTGTTTGATCTGGGACTAAACATGTGAGATAGGGATAGTACTATTATTTCTGTTTTGTAGCTGGAGGACATGAAGTACAGAAGCGTTACACAGTGATAATGCCACTGGTTCAGTGGTATGCCTGCTGCACAGAAGGGCTCCAATGGTATTTGTTTACATGGAGTCAAGTTTTCTGGTTATAAAACCTGTGACCTTTCCTTTAGGCAACACCGTTTCCTGTATGCGTTAGGCAGTATTTTTTCAAATTGCGGGTAGCCGCTCATTATTGAATAAGGAATTCAGTGAGGTAGAGACAATCAACATGGAGGTGGAGGTGGGGAATAGAAAAGTTCAGAGTACAGTGTATTGTAGTGAGGTTGAGCAGAATTCTGTGACGTGGTTGTAACATAAAATATATTTCTCCCTGTGAGTCTGCATGAAAAAGAAAGCAAACTCTGTGCTTGACACATTGCCAAGTTCTAAGTGAACACTTATTAAATGGAATTATAGCACTTTTATTTTGTATTTATTTTTTTCCCCTGGGCTCTCTCTCTTGCATTCTAGGCTGCTGGAAAGCAGAGATCATATAACCTTTTTTTTTTTTTAAAGTTTTTATTTATTTATTTATTTTAGAGAGAGAGAAAGAGAGCACGATGGGGGAAAGGGGTGAGGGAGAGAGAAAAGCTGACTCCCCACTGAGCAGGGAGCCTGATGTCGGCTCAATACCAGGACCCGGATCCTGACCTGAGCCCAAGGCAGACACTTAACCAACAGAGCCACCCAGGCGCCCCTCATCTTTATTTTTCTGATACCTAGTAGAGCGCTTGTTACAAATGTAACACACTCAAATAACAAGTTAAGACCTGGATGAATGTACCAACGAATGAAGGTATTACAAGGCTCAATAAACATGGTTACAAATGACTGTTCTAACTCCTTCCGGACTTCCTCCCATTCAACAGTGGGACCTTACACTGTCCAACTGATAATTTCCAAAAGCCCTATTTTCCTGCCTGGGGAAACAGCAAGGCTACGCATAATCTGCATTCAAAGTATCACTTGCCCTTAGTCAACATGGTATCCTGAACGGCTTCAGGAAAGGGATCTGGGGCCGCAGACCCTAAAAGCAAAGAGCGCTCCCACAATTCTTCTGACCTTAGTCAAAATGGCTACTTTTGGCGTCGTTTTATCGGCATGCGCATGCTCAGTTCTGGCCCCGCCCCACCCCGTGGCGGTTTTGCGTGCGTCGCAGCGTAGAGGGACAGCGCGGGAGGAATAAATTTCTCTGTGATTGGTTGGTGCAGGATTTCAAACCCGAGCTGGAAGCGCGGTGCTGCTCTGCCGTTGGGTGAGGCGCGGAGGGAAGTAAGTGGAAGGCGGCTCAAGTGGGTCCAGGCGGGCCCGGCCAGGTGGGCGCTAGAGGCTGCGAGAACAGGTGCGTCTGACTCTAGGTGTGTGGTGGGAGGAGAGTGTCCGAGGTGGTGAGCCGCGGCCACCGCGGGTTCAGGGAGAAGATCGGTACCTACAATCTCTCTTCTAGGAGGTCTCCACCGGCCCGGGGAGGCAGCGGCCCGAATGGGCGGTGGCTGGGAGTGGAGGGCTTTCTTCTCCTAGCTGTGTTTTTGAGGTGATGGCTTGGACAGGGCGAGACAGGTGGTTTTGAGGTGATGGCTTGGACAGGTGGTTCCTTCCACCCCCAAGAAGTGACTTTGACTTAGACACAGAGTTTGGGAGTGGGTGGGGTAATGCCCCTATTCTCTTCCGAGGGGCACGGAGTTTTGGAAGGGAGAAACCCCGGTGTTTGAGAGGCCGGGCGGCTTGAAGTGGAGCCTCCCTCCCTTCTGGACTGTGTGTATCCAGGTAGGCTGGCCGAGGCAATGACATCTTGCTCGTCCCATCCGAATTCTTAGCCTTAGGAACAAGGAGGCGTTACTTTTAGAATTTCACGTATGTTTCTCGTCACTGAATTTCGTTCCGTAGGCGGAGAGAGTGTTCAGCAACGTGTGGTGGGTGAGAAGATAAGCTTTTTTTTTTTTTTTTTTAATTAAAGAAATGTTATTATCATTCTCTTGAATGTGTGGGGTGAACTTTTCGAGTTATTGAAAGTGTTTAGAGAGAAGGCGCCTTTCCTATAGCTTAATCACTCAACAGGTACTTAGTGCATAATATAAATAAAATACAATCTTTTTTTTTTTAAGGTTTTATTTATTTATTTGACAGACGGAGATCACAAGTAGGCAGAGAAGCAGGCAGAGAGAGAGGAGGAAGCAGGCTCCCCGCTGAGCGGAGAGCCCAATGCGGGACTCAATCCTAGGACCCTGGGATCATGACCTGAGCTGAAGGCAGAGGCTTTAACCCACTGAGCCACCCAGGCACCCCAATATAATACAATCTTATTTAGCCGTAAAGGAGCTTGCACTTTTGGGGGGGCTGATAGAACTTAAGATAACTATGGTGAGTCTAGTAGGCCTTTGCACTATTGAGTATAGTGTACATTATTATAGCCCTTTTAGAAAATATTTTGGCTGTATTTATCAAGAACTTTAAGAGGCTTTTACCCTATGATATAGTAATCCCAGCCTTGGAAACCAGTTCTAAGGAATACAGCCACCTAAAGGAAAAACCTGTTTACAGTGATGTTCAATTCATTCATTTGGTGAATGTCTTTTAATCATTTGCCAAATGGCAGGCCTGTTCTGAGTACAGGGGCTCAGCAGTGAACAAAACAGACAAAAATCTGTGCATTCTTGAAACTTAAACTGTTGGGGAGGCAGACAATAAACAAGTTAATATATGGGTATGTTAGGTGAAGACAAGTGCTTTGGAGGAAGATAAAGCAGAGAAGTGTAGGGGGGTAAAGTCTGCAATTGAAAATTGGATAGTTAGGAAAGACATCAATGAGAAAATGACATTTGAATAAATCCCTGAAGGAGATGAGGGAGTGACCATGCAGGAGATTCCAGGTAGATGTAAATGAAAATTACATTAATATCCAAAGAAGACAATGGTTAAATAACTGTTAATTAACTTTCTGTAACTTAATGGAATCATGATGGAGAAAAGCAAAACACAAACATATCAATCTATGATTGCAATATTACAAAGATATCAATATATAATGGGCAAAGATTAGATAATGAGATGCATGTAATTGTTTAGGGTGATGAGATTTTAGTTTCACTATTAAAAAACATTAATTTTTTTGAACTTGGAAAATTCCATAGTATGAAACAATGTTTTATATCTGCCAAATGAATGTTATCGGTAATAGAGATAATTTTGGACTGAAATTGTTAGGGAATGTTTTAGTGAATTGGTAAGACACTAGATCTTGAAGAATGGAACACTGCAGAATGGTAAGAATCCACAGTATAAGAAGGAAAAAAGGAGGACTTAGTATACTAAAACTGGTAATAATTTTTTGAGAAATAATAGTTCAATTCGTCTTTTTATTTTAGTCTTCATTCACGCTGGATTGAGAACATTCTGTTTACTCTTTCTGTAATTCATTTGTTCATAATAGCATTTGGTTTCAGGATATTCCTTCTGTCTGCCAGTTGTATAGAGACTTCTGATACATTAAAGCAAAAGCTGGACATCTGGGAAAAAGAATTGCTCCACAGTGCTTTCATATGAAAGAATCTTATAGTATTGAGACTGTCTTAGGAAATGATTTTCTTTGGCAGTGGAAAACCTGTATTGCTGAATTCTTGGGACTCTCCAGATTTAGTAATGTTCGTGAGAATATTTTTCATTAAAACTCTTTCCCGAAAAACTCAACCTTCCATTGCTTTGTCTTACAATATTTAATACCCTTGATGCGTCTAAGGCATGATGTATAGGTCTCTTAATAATGTTGTTTCTAGGAGGAAGAAGAGGATAGAGACTTTTCCCAGGATACTCTGCAGTTAAGATCTGTAATAGTCTGTTATTCTGAAGGACGATGTCTGTCTCTTGGCTGGGTGATTGAAATTAAATTGGGGACTCAGAGCAATCACATCAAGCTGAGACTCTTTCCTGGTGATGTGAAATTGCTCCCTCAGGGATACTCACAGATTGGGAATCTGTAACATAGTGACTTCTCCACCTCTGGGGCTTCTCATCAATAACAGCTGAGATTCTCTAGCACCTTTTTGTTTAAAGTGCTCCACAAACTGATTTCCTTGCTACACACAGGGATCATTTCAGCTTTCCCAAAAGGCAGCTGCCTCCATAGTGAAAAGTGACAGCTGTTTTACAGCTGCAAAGCAATGTACTACAATATGACTTTGTTTTTGTTTCCTTTCACATTAGTGTATCTCCTAGCTCTGGAGCTAAATAATAAAGGGGGAGAAATAAAGGAGTGTTCTTGTGAGTGAAAATGTGACCCAACAGGAAAATTAACATCGTTTTTAATTGACATTGAATAGGATGAGTAAATGTTAGCTTTTTGAGTTACAGTTTGGCTGTGATATCAGAGTTAGTACTGATGTAGAAAGATATTTTTGTCATCTATAAATAATTCCTGAATGTCACTTCTATAGAACATTAATAAAAATACATGGTCCCCTGGTGTATAAAGAGAAGAGGATTATATTTTGCTAGTGCCGTTTTTGGATTACCCTAAGTAAACCTGTGTTAGAGGAAAAGCTATTTTCAGATGCTACAAGCCTCATGTAAGACAGCCTGCTAAAGAGCCTAGACCTGGTCAAATTTTGCTGTCTTCTCCACTCTTCTTGGTCTGGGTTCCAGCTATGATTTGGTAATCACTGTGGTAAAATGTAAATAACAACTATCAGACCAAAACAACAACAACAAAAAAATGTCATACCCTCTATAAGGTTCAATTTTTACATTATAAAACTTTAATCTATGTGAATTGATGCTATTCTGTGAGATCAGTAGGCCAAGTGTTACTGTTCCCATTTATAAATGAGTCTCAGAATCTGACTTACTCCGGGTTATACTAACAAATAGAAGAACTGAAACTTTATCCCAGGGCTTCTGTCCAAGCCACCCCTCCTTTTTTTAAACTGTTGTTTAAGTTTTCATCTATATTATGCACTGATGTTCAGGTAGAATGGAAATTCTTTTGACAGTAGACTCATTGGTGTGTGTTCTCTGATTTCCATTTATCATTTATTTACTTATTTAGTAAACTCTACGCCCAGTGTGAGGCTCCCACTCATGACCCTGAGATCAAGAGTCACATGCTCTATTGACTGAGCCAGCCAGGCACCCCATCAAATATTTATTTTTAAATATTGAGTGTTTGTGTGCGTGATACAGTTGTACCAAAGGTAAGATTTCTCTCACATGTACAGCCTACCTGGGATATAGGGTAGAAATGTGAGTGCAAAGTGTATGTGTCTTGAGTGCCAACTGAGCAAAGCAGTGGGGGAAGCATCAGTTGAAGTGAATGATGGCGAGCCTGCCCGTGATTAGGGGCTGGATAGAGAACATGAGAGAAGAGTACGATCACAGGTATGGTGATCGTACTTATCAGAAAGGGAGTAACTGAAGATGATTCTGAGGTTTGGAACTGCGTGAATGATAAGGAAATCAAAATTGGGAGTTGGTAGAGTAGGTTAGTGGGTAGAGTGGTTGCTGATATATGTGATGGGGAGGGATAGAACCAAGTCTCAGGATCAGGCTTCACCTCTAGGGCATCCCAGTCGAATTAAGAGCTTTAAGAGCTGTAGGACGGTGGTTAGGAGGGAGGCTGGAGATGATGGGTGATCATCTGGAGATGACTAACTTGGGATAGTTTGGTAACTTCTTTGAGAGATTAGAGGATTGAATTTTAGGGAATATCTGGTATTGAGAGGGAAGCGTAGAAAACCATAAATGCTTCCTAAAACTAAATCTGCAGACTATGATGATCTGACAGTTGAGGGTTACCTCTATTTCATAGCAGAGCACGGAGAGTTAAACAACTGCCCCCTGGGTACCAGGCTTCACATTTGGACAATAACGTAGGTGGAGGTAGTTGTATGAGATAACCGTTGCTACGTTGCTATGATGAGGAAAGGTCTCCGGGTAGGTTCTCTGTGTCTTTAGTCTTTTGACGAATCTGGCTGTGTTTTCAAGAGCCTATACCTCCCCACAACCCTCACTCTAGGGAGTGGTATGTACAAAGAGTGGAGAAGAATAGTGGGCTAGAGGAACTTGAGAAAATGTGAAGATTTCTTTTAAAGGGGACAAAGGATCAGGTTGCTGTATTGTCATTTAAAACATCAAACCTTCTTCTTCTTCTTCTTCTTCTTCTTTTTTTAAACAACCAGTTTTTAAAACTCTAGTTGCACTGTGAAATCTTACTTTTCTGCACTCTTGGGCAGTTAGAAATTTTCCTATGTGCGGAGTTCACTGACTTTGAGTCTCAGAATGTATAGATGACTGCTGAGATAAAGGAAATCAGTGCCCTACATTTAACCCGATCAGTCTCTTCCCATTTTTACTGGAGCCAAAGGAAATCATCATTTGAATAAACTACTGAAATCCCTGCTCCTGCCCCTGTAGCATTTGGGTATCTGTGCCTGGTTTGTCATACTGGGAAATCCATGGGCATCTCCACAGCTTCCAGATCGCCTCCTGCCAGTTTTAATGCTATTCTTTTAGTTTTGTTCTTAGTTTAGAGAAAGATCTTTGTAATACATTTGTTAGTCTGGTTGCTTAGCAGCTTGCTGTGATTATGTAGCTTGGAACAGATACATTGCCATTTGAAAATCTTGGTTTCCGGCCCTGATTCAGGTATATGTTGCCTCCAAGCTTGGAGGCAATGATTGGCTATTAGGCCAATCATCATTTGAGTACAAATGAATAACTCTGTAGCATTTAGTAGAAAATATCTTATGTTTATATATTCCTTTGTCCTTTGTGGTTTTTTTTTTTTTTTTTTTAACCCTGTCCCATCCTCATAGCTTATGGTACAATCTTATAAACATTGTAAAATCACTAAACCTTCATAAAGAGTTAATTTTTAAAAAAATTATTTATTTATTTGACAGAGAGAGAAAGAGAGAAAGAGGACAAGTAGGCAGACGCACAGGCAGAGGGAGAGGGAGAAGCAGACTCCCTGCTGAGCAGGGAGCCTGGCCTGGGGCTCAGTCCCAGGACTCTGGGATCATGACCTGAGCCAAAGACAGATACTTAACCGATGGAGCCATCTAGGCGCCCCATAAAAGAGTTCTAAATTTTATTTAGATGCATGAAATAAGGACATAGACTAGAATGTTGAGGGGTGATTTGGAGAAACACAAGAATCCTTAAATGGTATTTTTAAGGACATTCAGTTTTCAAATGAAATTTATTTTTTTATTTCATTTCCTTGATAATTTTTGTAACGTCCAGTTGATGTCTTTTTTTTTCTCGTCTGTTAAGTTAAGATCTTATTTCCTCAAAGTGTTCCCAGTTAAAGTCTATTCAGAACAAAACTGATTGCAAGGACACTGTTTTTAATGTAATATCAGCAGGGCTTTGGGGGGAATATGAAGTCTGAAATTCACCATACAGAACACAGTAGCAAATGATTTTTTTCCTTTGCCCTTCTAACTGTGAAGGTGGTGTATTGTCTTCTTGATGCCAGAATGTGGTACAACATAATCCTTTGCCTATACTTAGTATAAATTTATTAGACATAGTCCCTGCACACAGTCCAGCAGAGAGCCCTGCATTACAGAAATAATTCTTGTGCTGCTGAGCTGGCGATTTCCTCACTTAATCACTCGTGTGACGTCATCTGGGCTGTTGGTAGGAAATGTGCTGACCATGTCCTGCGTTTTAAAAGGCAGTTGCAATAGGGATACTAGCTAAAAATGAAATTAAAAATAAACCTTTTAAGTTACATTGAAGGTCTTCAAAGTCCAGAAGGATTAAAGTGGCAAAAGTATTGTGTTAATCAATAGACTAAGAGCCACATATTATAGTTGGTCACCTAGTAATCAACTGACATGCTTGTCCTTAATTGCTTTCCTCACAGCTCCAGAGTGCCTGCAGACTGGAGGAAAAGAAGTAGGCAGGAAGGGGGTGTTATATTTGGAGGTCTGAAATGCTTTTCTGATTTGCAAATAACATTAAACATTCCAACTTTGTTTTTGTAATAAAGATCATACAAAACACCGATTGTTGGCTTGAGATCCTTATAATGGTAGCTACAAATGGAAGAGTCCAGATGTTAGTCACTGATGGCTGTAATGGATTGCTACTGAATCTTTTGTCTGGGGAAGAAGGCAGGACCCCTAATGTATATTTGATTTCTTGGCAGAAAGATGGATACGACGATGCTGAATTTGCGGAATCTGTTTGAGCAGCTTGTACGCCGGGTGGAGATTCTCAGCGAAGGAAATGAACTCCGTAAGTCATCCTGAGCTGGCCTGTGTGAAAAGAAAAAACAGCTTTCAGATCTGGGTTTTCTGCAAAGCTGACGTGTGTTCCAATCTTAAAATTGTTTTCATTTGGGCTTCCTAAAAAGAAAATGATGGTCACTTATTCATAGTTGGAACTTAATGGACACTCATTGTAGCTGGTCACTTTTTTCCTATAGTTGTTCTTAAGTGGGTATCCCCAGATTTCTTTCATTATCAAGAGTCTCTTTCCATTGACTACTTGGCATTAGTTGCCAATTTCACTTTCACACCAAGAACTGGGCAAAATCTGAAGTTCCAAGGATGTTGCTTCTTTCTTTAGAGTAGTTGTTGTATTTTTTATCCTGGCTTTCCCTCTGTACTATAAAACATTTTCAGTTGAAGAGGAAAAACATGTCATAATTTCTTTTTGAAGAAGGGACTGTTCATCTGCTTTCACCTATTTCATGGATTTGATTTTTAGTAAGAGGGGATTGAAACTGGGTAGAGAGTTGGAGAGAAAAAGGAGGTGGTTGAGAGAATGGTGGACTGGGAAGTGGAAGCGTGAAGAAGGGGGGGCTGATGGCCCTGACTTAAGTGATCTAAGGATTTATTTTTTCTCAGCTTTTCTTTGAGTTGCCATCGTCTTCCATTTGAGATTTTCATTAATACCTACTTTAGTAAGTGTTGCTCTTAAGTCAGCCTCATTGATATAAAAGTGAAGTAAGAACTGTCTCTCTAAGCTTTATTTATTTATTTAGTTTTTAGATCTTCACAGTACTTAGTGTGGTGTCCTGCTTATGCCATTCAGCATTTTCTTTAATTTGATGTTTTTAATAGCTCTTATCCAGTTACAGGCCTTTTAAGACAATATTCTATTTTCTCTTTCTTAATAGCTGTTGCATGACCTTATCATCTGATGCCAGCTCAGTAACCATGATGGCATGCTAATTAGGCTCCTCTTTGAGGTCACATCATCTCAGAAGATGGATTGCTTTGGAGCCCAGTGCAGGGAAGAGTATTGAATGAGAGATCTTAAAATTCAGGCTCATTCAGCAAATATTTAGCAAGAATCTAATACAGCATCTAGCACATGTTGAGTTGAGGGAAAGGGATGACTGACTAAAATGGCTTCATGGATAAAAGTAGGGTGGCACCATAATGGAGATCCCAACAGACACAGATGAAAGAGGGCATTTAGGGTGGAGGCAAGCGGGGGTGGGGCTGAGAAGGGAGTAGGAATAAGGGGGGAGTGGCATAATCAGAGTTCTTGGAAGATGACCCTGGTGGAGGGGGAGCCTGGGAGACCAATGAGAATGTTGTTAGGCAGCAGGAGCCCTAACTAGAGTGGTGTTTGTGAAGCTGGAAATAAGGGGAAATGGGTAGAAGAGACTGTGATAATGAGAGCTCTACGAGGAGGATAGGATGTGGAGGAGAGGGAAGAATCTGAAGTTTGGAGTCTCAGTAACCAGTGTTGGCTTTTAACTTATTTTTGTGTCTGTTTCTCCATCTGTAAAATAGGAATTCAAGTGTCTTTATCTTTGTGGGAGTGCTGTGAGCATTTGGGGATAAAAACGAGATACTAGTTAGTTGTGAAAATACTTTGGAAGTAATTATGCCAAAAGAATTTAGATATTCTTATAGGTATCCTTATTTTATAAATACATTTCTATCTTCCCATTGATTCCCATTATAAAATAGAGGCATGTTTTGCCTTCCTCTCCATATCTCTAACTTGGAATGTTGGCTTTGAGGACATGGAGTAGGTTTATGTTTTCTAGACTGGAATCTCCTTTCTACAACCATCTCAGTCTCTGTCCTCTTCTTTGATCCTAGGAATTCCTTGCATGGTTAAGTATCCTGACTCCTTATTCTAGTCTTTCATCAGTCACTTCATTCTTCTCTCTCCTTTTTGTATAGGTTTGTTCATGTTTTGTTTTTAGCTAAGTCCAGGGTTCCTGAAAGATCAAAATGAAGGTTAATATTAAAATAAAATGACTTTAATAACCTTATCTTTGATTTCCCTGGTCTACATTGTTTTTATCTTCTATTATTTTATTGTGAGCTGCCCAAAACTTTTTTTTATGTTGTTGCTGTGTAAATTGGGAATAAATATAACTTAATATTTATCAGGTATCTGTTGTGTGACAAAACAATGCTGGGTTTGTGTTATGCTGTCTACAGTAGGTGATACTACAGTGTCTATGGCTTGATGCCTTTCTTCAAGAAGATCATGGTATTTAAGTTTCAGAGATCGATTTCTTATGAAACAAGATAATACAAGTATGAAAATATGTGCTTTTGGGAAGTATAGAAAAATGTAATGTGGAACAAACAGATTAGGAAGGGATTTATAGAACAGATGGGACTAGAAGAATGGATACATAAAGAAGAGTGTAGGTAGAGCATTGTGTTTGGAGTACACAGCTTGATCACAAGGGAGAAGGCAGAAATAAGCATGGGTCTGTTCTGGGAGCAGGGACAAGAAAGAGTATTGTGTAGTGGTGGGAGGTCAAGTTTGAATAGACTGGTGAGGTGGGCTTGGACGCCTGGAGTTTAAATTTGATCTGAACAGCAATTTTTCATTTATTTGTTCAATGGATATTTAAGTGCCTACTGTGTGCTACAAGGCACTGGAGAGAAAAGAGACCCAGTGCCCTTCCCCTTCCCCTTTCTAAGAAGCTTAGAGAGTGGTGGGGAAACAAAAGGAAGAGCCTGTGCAAAGGTCCCAGGAGGAGTGAGCCGAGAAAACCAAGATCTCTGGGATGGTTTTAATCTATTTGCTGAACTATGAACCAAATCCTCCATTTTTGTTGTTGTTGTTTGTTTGCTTGTTTTGTTTTTAATGAATCAGAGATTATCCTCAATTTGTTTTAAGGAAATTTCCCTTAATTCCTTTTTTTTTTTTTAAATTAATATTTTATTTATTTGACAGAGAGAGCGCAAGCAGACAGTCGGGAGTGACAGTCAGGAGAGGGAGAAGCAGGCCTCCCACAGAGCAGAGAGCCAATGTGGGGCTCAATCCCAGGACCCTGGGATCATGACCTGAGCTAAAGGCAGATGCTTAACCAACCGAGACACCCAGGCACCCCCCTTCATTCCTTTTTGATAGATGCATTTCATAGTTTAATATACATAACTTTTTAAAGGAGGTAATTTGAAGTTAATTAATCTCTTTTTTTTTTTTTTTTTTTTTTTAAGATTTTATTTTTTTATTTGACAGAGAGAGAGATCACAAATAGGCAGAGAGACAGACAGAGAGAGAGAGATGAGGAGAAGCAGGCTCCCTGATGAGCAGAGAGCCCGATGTGGGACTCGATCCCAGGCCCCTGGGATCATAACCTGAGCCGAAGGTAGAGGCTTAACCCACTGAGCCACCCAGGCGCCCCTGAAGTTAATTAATCTTTTGAAGGGGCTCCTGGGTGGCTCAGTTGGTTAAGCCTCTGCCTTCGGCTCAGGTCATGATCCTTGAGTCCCGGGATCAAGCCCCACATTGGGTTCCCTGCTCAACGGGGAGTCTGCTTCTCCTTCTCCCTCTCCCCCTACTCATGCTCTCTCTCTCTCAAATAACATCTTTTTAAATTTTATTTTACTTTTTCAGTGTTCCAAGATTCATTGTTTTTGCAACACACCCAGTGCTCCATGCAATACGTGCCCTTCTTAATACCCACCACCAGGCTCACCTAACTCCCCACCCCCTCCCCTAAATAAATAAAATCTTAGGAAAAAAAATCTTTTGAATATGTACTTCATGATGGGGGCT
Organism: Mustela nigripes; assembly: GCF_022355385.1. NCBI lineage: Eukaryota > Metazoa > Chordata > Mammalia > Carnivora > Mustelidae > Mustela > Mustela nigripes. The sequence continues at coordinate 85,117,894 of NC_081562.1, read as the reverse complement.
AGTACCAAGTTGGAATCATGATTCACAAACTGACCCTGAAAATGCTCTGTTTATTGATCTCCTATATCAGAATTTTTCTGATGATCTAATATTCTGTTTTGACCCATCCTAGCAAACTTAATTCATAACAGAATTATACATAAGTAATATTTTAGGTATGCAAATATTCTGGTTTTGGTCTAGCATAAAACAAGTTGAACTAGTAATTGAATCATTCATACTATTAAAATAGGAACTCTTTCCTGGAAATGAACTGATACTTTTTTTGGTTTGAGTTCCATCGTCCAATTCAGTTAGACTTATAATATATACCAATTAACAATGAATAGCGATTAAAACCCAAATTTAATAAGATTTATCAAGAAGGAGTGTCCTTGGAGTGCCTGAGTGGCTCAGGTCCTGGGTCCTGGGTCCTGGGATGGAGCCCCACATTGGGCTCCCTGCTCAGCAGGGAGTCTGCTTCTCCCTCTGCCTCATCCCTCCCTGCTGCTCATGCTCTCTCTTTCAAATAAATAAATAAAATCTTAAAAAAAAAAAAAGGAGTGTTTGAAGGAACAAAGAAGTGAGCAAAACTAGGTCCAGTGGAAATCTTTTCATTCTCAAAATTGTTTTTCAATTCAGTAGATATTTGAGTGTATATAAATATAGTGTATACAGCACTATATTTAGAAACATTTAATTGACCACAGTGTGGAGCTAGAAAGTTTTAGATGTGTGGTTGAAAAGTGTATTTCTTGTTCTTTATTTTTTGAAATTGAAGTACTATTACATACGTCAGAAAAGTACACAAATCATAAGTGCAGTATTTGATGAATTGCCAGAGTGAACATGGCAAAGAATCAGCTCTTTAAAAAAAAAATGTTGTGACTCTACATTGTTGAAATAGTTAATTTGGCAAAAGGATATGTTGTTTTCTTTTTCTTTAAATTAAGAAGGAAAAAATTGATGTGTTTTAAACAAAACAAACACACTGTTTAGAGCTATTTGAATTGTAGCCATATATACATATATATATTGTGTGTGTGTGTGTGTGTGTGTGTGTGTGTGTGTACATTTAGCTTTCAAAGTTGCATTCTCTAAGATAATGAGGTCATAATATCCTGTTCTGCTAAAACCTTTTGTTTGTTACAAACTAAAGTGTCTTTATGTGTAAGACTTGCTTTCTCGAGATTGAATTGGCATTGTAATTTGTAAGTTTGAAGTTTAGTCAAATTATTAAGACTGGAAAGAGCACTATATTCATTGCTTCTATGCTCTTAGGTTAAATTGAAATAAGAAAAGTGCCCTTACTACCCAAGAATCTGCAAGCTTTGTGTGCCTGTGGCCTAGTTTCAGCTGTAAACTGGGTTAGTTTGGCCAGCAGCTGATGTACACCTTGGGAACTTCCTCCGTGAAGGTGGTGTGGAGTGAAGCCTAGAGCTAGATCGAAGGTAACGAGAAAATAGGAAGTGTAGAACAGTCTTTGCCAACAGCAGGTGGCAAGCATGAATGCCGCCAGGGTTATCATGCTTCCGGGCACGGCACTGAAAGTGATGCTCTCTCTGCAGACATGTGGAAAGAGTCCATATTCCGCCATCAGTGACTCACCTTAGCTTAGTATGATCTGTTCTTACTGTGTCTTTCCCATTGAAATGTTTATACACCCTTCAGGGCAGTGTTAAACAACACTAGCAAATTGGCTCTTTACTTTCAAATCAATATTTGTATAATTATATAGTTGAATGGAATTGTAGGCCCGGACATCTATATTATTAATCTACAACTACTGGAGCATATTACAGCAGTTATATTTGAATTTGCTGTTTAACGTCTCTTTGGCGCAGCAGTGCGTGACTTGAAAGGAGGCTGTTTTTGTTTTATAGCTGTAACTGTCCTGGTGCGTGACAGCTGCCCCAGAGGTATCCCCCTTTGATTGCCTTCTGTTCAGGAGCTTTCAGTGTTGGTATTACATCTGGAGCCAGGTGACTAATGAGTTACTTATTCCATAGCAGATGCCACTGGCCAAGCCAAGGGAGGTGGCCTATCGAAACAGGAATTGCTCTCCACAAGGCTGCCATGCAGGGTGATGAACGAATATCCAGGATCTGCTCCTGGTTATTTTCAGCTGGCTTTGCCGAGAGTTTAGCTGGTCCCTTCATTATATACTTGGAGGAAAACTAACTAGAGGACTCAGTCATTAGAGCCTTAGTACTGTGTTTGGTGCTGGAGTTATTGAAGTTTCCCCCTTTCCTCAGAATTCATCCAGTTGGCAAAGGACTTTGAGGATTTCCGTAAAAAGTGGCAGAGAACAGACCACGAGCTGGGGAAGTACAAGGATCTTTTGATGAAAGCAGAGACTGAGCGTAGTGCTCTGGATGTTAAACTGAAGCACGCACGCAATCAGGTGGATGTCGAGATCAAACGGAGACAGCGAGCTGAGGCTGACTGCGAGAAGCTGGTGTGTATTGTTCTCTATGCTAGAGCCGAGCCAGTGAGGGGAGGGCCAGCATCATCTGGTCCTGTTTCCACCCCCCAGTTATACTGAGTTTCTTCTTCCACATTAAAGAACTAAAAGCAGCCTGTCCATTGACAAGTTGGCCTTAATTGAAGCTGAAATTGCAGCATAGGAATCCTGTCCTTCATAGGCTGAAATTTAATATTTTTTCTCTTCTTGACTTAAAACTATGACTTTATAGATTTCAGTTGAGGATTTTTAAAGAATTAAAATTAGGGAATTCCTAGCATGCTTGATCTGTCACAAGATGTTGGCTATCTCTCATGCCACCCAGAACACCCTCATCCTTTTGTCAATAGCTAGTATTTGTTATTTAGACAGACAAGACAACTCTAAGGTTTTCCATCATTACTGCTCCTAATTCAGGGGAAGGGGCGAGATGTAGTCAGCCAGTTGAGCAATGTGACTAACATGGAACACTATCATTTTGGTGTACCAGGGTGGGTCATGGTACAAAGGAAAGCCTTTACGAGGAGCCACTAATCCATCTTGGTACAGTGTTAAATGCCTCAGTAAGCTCAAATTGACTGGTTCCAGTGTGTCACAGCTTTGTATCCATTTTAATGCATTTCGCTCCACCCTTTAGAAAGGTGGGTGGCTGCTTTGATCCATAGAGGAAGCCAATAATTGTCCTGATAAAATGACACTAAATTGTTTTTCCTATGCGAAATTCTATTTTGGGACTCTCATTTTGCAATACCGTCTGGGATTAGCCCCTTGACCCAAAAGTCTTGTAGCAGAAAGCCCACTATTCTGGATGGAGTTCATTTTGCCAGTCAGAAATCAGAGACACAATCTGGGCTTGATGTGAATTAATATGCTATCGGTGTAGCAGCCTTCCTGAAGGCTCATTTGCATAATGCTGTATTTTAATGTTTTCTGGTCTGCCCGTCCCATAAATTTGAGGTGAAGCTTTCTCCCCTGGTTAGTTAGGATGTTTTACTCTGCTTTGGTCTGCAGGAAAGACAGATTCAGCTGATTCGAGAGATGCTCATGTGTGACACATCTGGCAGCATTCAACTAAGCGAGGAGCAAAAATCAGCTCTGGCTTTTCTCAACAGAGGCCAGCCGTCCAGCGGCAATGCTGGGAACAAAAGGTGGGGAAGCCGTGTCTGTTGTTATCTGATCACGAGCAGCGCAGCTGTCAGAAGTTCTTGTTATCTGAACTCTTAAATAGACTGCTTCTGGAATGTGTGCTGAATAAAGCAGAAAAAGACTTCGGAGGAAGGGTGGGTGGGAAATAAAGGCATAGGCACAGGGGCCTCCTGATTTCTTTTATCTTCTTTTGTTTTTGATCTTTCCTTAGGATAATTGTTTCACCATGGGTAAAATTTTGATGTTGATGCAAAATTGCACGTCAGTAACTAATCCCACTCATTGCTAAGAAACCTAAAGGTGAAAGTGGCAGTTCAGCAATACTTTCAGCATTTACTCTCCAGAGAGCTCTTGTAGCTCTTGTAGCTCTTCTGGTTTAGAAGGCCTTCTGTGAGTCAAGACCAGACAATAATTTTGGTTCTACTGCATCACTATTTAAAATTGTCTCTACCAGGCTTTAAATTTAACATCCCCAATACAGTATGGAGAGAAAGGTCAGCACTCTTCCAGCTATTTATTTTGTTGCCTGGTTGTTTTATGGGGAATCTTTATAACTGAGAAAATATATGGGCTTAATTTCTTCAAAAGCTGATGCTGGGTAACACTCTTTCTTGTAGAAAGCAACCACAATTGGGATCAGATTAAACTTCAGTCTTGTGCCTGTGAATTTCTAGTAGCCTTTTCTGCGAGGAGTAGCACCCCTGCTCCTGTCTGTAACTTTCAACTGCTGTTAGGAGGTCTTTGCCAAAAAAGCAGCTGTGCTGCGTGTGCCCTCACGCACGCATGGAAACTCTCAGCCGCTCTCTCCCATGGAAACCACTGCAAGCAGCCACCATGGCTAGGCTTTGAACTTGTAGTTGTCTCCATAGGAAGGCACTGCTATGAAATTGCTGGTGTTACGTGACCAATGCGACTCATTCTGGGCATTCATGCGTTTTACTTGCCACGGTCTTCTGTATCTAATACTGTGTTGTTTCTCTCATCTAGATTATCAACTATTGATGAATCTGGTTCCATTTTATCAGATATCAGCTTTGATAAGACTGACGAATCACTGGTAATAAATGATTGATCTCTGAGGATTGTTTATTTTTCTTACCCCTGCTCCCTCAGGGCTCTCTCTCCTGTCCTGTCTTCTGGAATTCCTTTATTGCTGTTTTGTTTGTTGATGTATTACAGATTCTGAGCTAGCATTTTATTTTATTTTATTAATTAGTTAATTTATTTATTTATTTATTTATTTATTTTTAAAGATTTTATTTATTTATTTGTCAGAGATAGAGCGCGAGTTAAAGCGAGCACAGGCAGACAGAGTGGAGGGCAGAGTCAGAGGGAGAAGCAGGCTCCCCGTGGAGCAAGGAGCCCGATGTGGGACTCGATCCCAGGACGCTAGGATCATGACCTGAGCCGAAGGCAGCTGCTTAACCAACTGAGCCACCCAGGCGTCCCTAGTTAATTTATTTAAAGATTGTATTTACCGATGAGGGAGAGCAAGAGAGTGCCTGGTGCAGGGGAGTGGCAGAGGGAGAGGAAGTGTCTTCAAGCAGACTCTGCCCTGAGTGTGGAGCCAGATGCAGCCGGGCTGATTGCAGGACCCTGAGGTCACGACCTGAGCCAAAATCAAGAGTCAGACGCCAAACCAACTGTACTGCTCAGGCGCCCCTGAGCTCGCATTTTAAAATAAAAATCCACACAGGCTATAAGAGACTGGCTTATATATTTAGTTTCTGGAAGTGAGAATATAGAACTCAGGATTTGGGATGAGGTTAAATTTATTTAACGGATCTGTGAGCTGCATTTGCTAATTGACTGTATCTTGGCTTATTAAAAAGCCCTAGCTAGCAATAAAAAAAAAAAAATTAGCAAGATTCTACCCAGGCAGGGTTTATTTGCTGCTCTTGGAGAGAATAGACTTGTGCGTTATTTCAGAATTAGTTTGGTTCTTGAAGAAAACTTAGTCATACTTCATAATTAGAAGGAAACCAGTGCTCTGGAACTTCAGCCAGAAGACTAACAAAGTTTCTAGGCACTCTGTAATGCTTTGTTCAATAATGGTTGACTGGTCTAAACTTCTTGCTACCCCGCTTTTGTGGGGCAGCACCCTTTTCTTAACTTATGGTGGTGTTTCTGTATAAAAGTCATCTCCTGATATCTCAGTCTTTGATGTTCAAACTTTGATGGTTTATTGGTTTGTGTATCTTTCCTGTTTTCCCGGCTGAAAACTAGCAACAAAGCAATAAATCAGGAGGTTATTTGTGGTTGGTTTTCTGATAGTGAAACAAGTGGTGACTACTTGTTACGTAGGCTAGGAGTGTTCTGTCCCAAATCAGTGTTTGGGGAAATCATTGCCATTTTACAGATATAAATAGTAAGTATCCCCTTTTTGAAACAAGGAATGATATGAATAGGTATGGAGTTTATGTATATGATAAAACTAGAATGTTTTAATAGCTGATTTTGGACCTAGACCTACTTATGGTGTATCTGTTGTAACCCAAACTGAATCAAATAATCAGTAGCTAAATTAAATTACTTGACCAGGAATTGTAGAGATTTCAGTTAGCTAAGCTACCATTTGCTCTGTACTACTGTTTCTGGGTTTTGTGTTTTCAGGGATTTTCAGGAGTAAGGAAGTCACATGAATGTAAATGGTTAAAATAAGTGAAATGAAACTAGACTATGGTAAAAAATGGAATTCTTCAGGGGTGAATGTCTTTGTTGGGGCCCAAGGAAGAGGGATGTTTGAGAAATATAAAACCTGGACTAGAACTTTTTAAGCGGTTACATTGTACAGAACGTCTGATTAGATAGCAGTCCCTTAAGAGTAAGAAAGACATCTAACCTGATCAGTATAGTGCCTGAGATTCTGTGAGTTCTACAACTAATTACAGAAATAGTCAGAAATAAAGAACCAGGAGCTGGAGATAATCACGACAGAAGTTGATTCTTTAACCTTTTCTTGCCTCTGTGGTATTGACTCCTGACTCTATTATAATAGCTTCAATTTTGGAAAGAAAGCAAGTTAACTTACTGTAGTTCCATAGCTACAGCACCTGAGACCCTCCCTTCACCCTCTCCCCAAATTATAAGTTAGGCAGTCTGACTCAAAAAGCCTTTATGGTTCTCTGTAAACTTATTTCCACAAAAATTCCTGTCTGGGGTTTTTGCCTCACCACAGAAATTAATACATTATAATTGTCAACAGGATTGGGATTCTTCTTTGGTAAAGACTTTCAAACTGAAGAAGAGAGAAAAGAGGGTATGTATGGTTTTGTTTAGTTTTTGTTGTTTTTACAAAATTACAATAAAGGAGTTTTCTCTAGAAAATTTTCCATGATACAGCATTCCTAACATGTAGCTCTAACCATTGTTAAACACCTATTACAAGTAAATTCCTGCTGCGGGTCATTATGGAGGATCCTCGAGGTAGTAACTCCGGACAGTCTCGTCCTAGTTCACTGTTCTGGCTGCCTCTGGAGTGGAAAAGGATATACTTGAGTTTGTTTTGAGTTGTCATAGGAATTTTTATGCAGGACTTTGTACTCTAATATAATTTTCAGATGAAATGTGTGTATAATGGGATATGCCAAGCTGTGTCTGTGTGTGCTTGTTTAGGGTATTTAATTTGTGTCCAAAGACATATTGTCCTTGGATAGGATTACACCTCTACTGTTTCTGGTGCTGTCACCTAAATTTTTCCAAAGCTTGTTTGTTTCTTTAAGGGCACTGAGGGCATTTTTGTGTTGGTACAACTTAAGCTTCATGTGGAAAAAGAATTAGAGAAAGCATATTATTATTTACAATAGCCCTGGTATCCAGGACTTGCACCCAAGTTGTCCAATGGAATAATTTTATCTTCTGTGCTTCAGATCTTCTATGACGCTGAACTTCTTGATCTTTGTCTCCTTTCCAGCGCTCTAGTAGCCGACAGTTCATTGATGGTCCCCCAGGACCTGTAAAGAAGACTCGTTCCATTGGCTCCACAGTAGACCAGGTAAGAATAGGCCAAGAGAATTGTGGTTGTGAACACATCAGAGGTTAGTGGCCCCAACCATTAAAAATGCTAAGTCAAGGGCGCCAGGGTGGCTGAGTCAGTTAAGCATTTGACTTTAGCTCAGGTCATGATGTCAGGGTCCTGGGTTCAGGCCCTGAATTGGGCTCCTTGCTCAGTGGGGAGTCTCCTTGTCCCTTTCCCTCCTCTTCAGTGCTACCCCCAAGCTTTACTCCCCCCAGCTTGTACTCTGTCTGTCTCTCTCTCTCTCAAACAAACAAACAAATAAATAAATAAGAATCCTGAGTCAATGCTGCAATGTTATTTTGAGAGAGAGATTTGGTGAGTTTTTCTATGTAATAATAGGATCCTTATCATCCATATGAATGGAATCACTCTGATTGAGTAAACAACTGTCAGCTTTATATTTGATTCTTATTTTATTGTTGTGTATGCCTCTGTGACCTATATTTCTGTTCTAAAGTATGAGGTTTCAATTGAGTTTTTTTGAGCTTGGGCCATAAATCCTGACCAAGATTCAGGAATTTTTCAGCCACTCCAAAATTACCTTATAGTGGTAGGGATATTATGCTCACTTGTTTGTCCTTCCCTCATTTTTGCTTTTGTTTCAGGGGAATGAATCCATAGTTGCAAAAACTACAGTGACTGTTCCCAATGATGGCGGGCCCATCGAAGCTGTGTCCACAATTGAGACTGTGCCATATTGGACGAGAAGCCGAAGGAAAACAGGTCCACCGAGTTTATAGCTAAATTGCCTGTGTAAAACAACTGGTAAAATTCAGGGACACTTGGCTTTTTAGAACCCTTTGAGGCAGGGATTGGATATTGTGGGTAGTTTCTTGCTGTTGCTTACTGGAGGCCAGAACACTGTCATATTCTACCTTTGGATTGTTGGCCTGGTCTGAGCCACTCACACTTAATATGTTATTTATTTGGGAAAGGAGAGGCAGAGGGAGAGGATCTTCAAGCAGACTCCCTGATGAGCATCGAGCCCATGCAGAGCTTGGTACCACGAACCATGAATCATGACCTGAGCCGAAATCAAGAGTCAGATGCTCAACCGACAAAGCCACCCAGGGGCCCCATTATTAACTCATTATTCTTGAACTGATTTTTCTGCATAGCCATTGTAGTTGCTTCTGATTATGGTTACAAATTACTGGTTGTTTACCAGTTACATTAAAATTGGGGTTAAAATTCAAAAGGAACAAAATATTAAGAAGCTTAAAGTTACTTGTTTTCTAGGTACATTACAACCTTGGAATAGTGACTCCACCTTGAGCAACAGGCCTCTGGAGCCAAGGACTGAGACAGAGAGTTCTGGCACTCCACAGAGCAATGGAGGGATGCGCCTGCATGACTTTGTCTCTAAGACGGTAGATCTGTGATCGTTCTGTCTTCTTTCGGGCACACTTAACTTTTTTTTTTTTTTTTTTTAAAGATTTTATTTATTTATTTGAGAGAGAGACAGTGAGAGAGAGCATGAGAGGCGAGAAGGTCAGAGGGAGAAGCAGACTCCCCATGGAGCTGGGAGCCCGATGCGGGACTCGATCCTGGGACTCCAGGACCGTGACCTGAGCCGAAAGCAGTTGCTTAACCAACTGAGCCACCCAGGCGCCCCCACACTTAACTTTTTGATTGTGAAAGTAATACATACCAGGAACAGATTTAAATAATTTAGTGTTAGAAAGTTAAATGTCAGATCTCCTTCTTTCAGTTCCACTCCTCAGAGCTAACTACTGGTTACAGAGGATGTGTATATCTTTGCATTCTGTGAATATATTACGTTAAAGCAGCTTTTAAACAGAAGCAATTGCTTATGCTTTTTAGTGATACATATTTATGTAGTATGGTTGGATATAGCACACTTTACCTTTGTCTCATTGGATTCCCTCATATAAACCCAAGCAACCTGACTGAGGTTCAGAAGAGTTAACTGCCTTGTCTGAGCCACAGAACAGTAAGTGGCACAGTTAACATGTTTTAAGAGTTTTTTTTTTTTTTTTTTTTTTTTTTTAAAGATTTATTTATTTATTTGACAGAGAGAGATTACAAGTAGGCAGAGAGGCAGACAGAGAGAGAGAGGAGGAAGCAGGCTCCCTGCTGAGCAGAGAGCCCGATGCGGGACTCGATCCCAGGACCCTGGGATCATGACCTGAGCCGAAGGCAGCGGCTTAACCCACTGAGCCACCCAGGCGCCCCATGTTTTAAGAGTTTTTATGGCTCCTCATCAACAGGTTCTTTCCACCATTGTACACTGCCGCCTTCCAGCTGGGTGACCTTACGCAAATTACACAGCACTTTTGCCTTTCCTTAAAGATCAAAACCCATGTTATAGGATTATTGTGAGAATTACACAAGCATGTGTAAAGGGATTAGGAAGTTGCTTGGCACATACTAAGTGCTTAAAAAATGCTGGTTGTTGATGATGGTAATTTTCTAATTCAGACCCCTCTGTTATTTCTGTCCTCTTGTCCTCAGGTTATTAAACCTGAATCTTGTGTTCCATGTGGAAAACGGATAAAATTTGGCAAGCTATCTCTGAAGTGCCGCGACTGTCGTGTGGTCTCTCATCCAGAATGTCGGGACCGCTGTCCCCTTCCCTGCATTCCTACTCTGATAGGAACACCTGTCAAGATTGGAGAGGTAGGACCTATGGGGTCTGTCCTTGTATTATGACTTCTTTACCTTTTTCAAAGCTTAATGTCAGTTTTTATAATAAAATTAGTGATGTCAAGCATAGTTTTAACACAAATGATGAAGAGAAATGATAAAATGTTAACTCGCAGCCGAGTCCTGCTTGGGTTTGTCTGTTTAGTAACTTTTCTACACCAGATTTCTCTTCCCTTCCCTCCTTTGACCTTCTCCCATCTTCCCTACTCATCCTCTCTCCCTCCTTTCCTTCCTCCTTCTTCCCTCCCCCTTCCCCTTCCTTTCCTCCTCATCTTTTCCTTCCCCTCCACATCCTATTCCTGTTTTATAAAATTCCAAACATGTGCTGAAGTAGAGAGATTAGGATGACTGACCCCTGGTTCCTATCACTCAACTTCTGTGATTACCAGTTCATGTCTAGTCCATGTTGTCCTCCTGGCTCTGTCCAGTGAATTATCTTGACAGAAATTCCATCCATCGTGTAATTTCATCTGTGAATGTACCTCCTTTTATGTTAGAAGTATCCTATACTGGGCGCCTGGGTGGCTCAGTGGGTTAAGCCTCTGCCTTTGGCTCAGGTCATGGTCTCAGGGTCCTGGGATCGAGCCCCACATCGGGCTCTCTGCTCGGCGGGGAGCCTGCTTCCTCCCTCTCCCTCTACCTGCCTCTCTGCCTACTTGTGATCTCTCTCTGTCAAATAAATAAATAAAATAAAATAAAATAAAAAAAAAGAAGTATCCTATACTAAGCTATTAAGATTAGATTGCTTATTTCTAAAAACTGATTCAATCTATTAAGTATTTATTATATGAACAATATTAACAAGATTCAGAATGAATTGATTATGCTGCTGCTTCCGAGCCCCTAGCAAATCAAATGCTACTTTTCTTTAATCTTAATAGTTCTTATTCGTGCACGTAATTGGTTACAGATTTTCTTTACTCTGATAGAGAACCATGGAGTTCTCCCCTACAGATAGTTTGTGTCCCGATCAACTGTGAGTTGTGTTAAATAATTTTTCTTACTAAGAATAATTAAAGGGTTAAAAAAGGGTTTTTTTTTTTTTTTTTTTAAGAATAATTAGTTCATATTAAAGCCCATACCTGTAATCTCATTATTGCTTGCTTTCTGAAGCCCTTGAGTAGAGGACAAGCGGGGGCAGAGTTGTAGCTAGTGGTCTTATTACTTGTTCATGCAAGAGTATGTATATGTGACCATAAATCAGTCCTGTTGTGGTTGTAGGAAAAATATAGCTGAGAATCTCTGTTCTAATATATGCTTTGGGAATAGGAATTTAAAAGTAGACATGATGTCCCAGTCTGAGTATTAGTTTGGGGATGGTTCTTCCTACTCACCTTGATTTGCTGGTCTAAGTGGTATAAATAATAATTTAAAACTCTCCCTTTTCAGGGATTGCTAGCAGATTATGTGTCTCAGACTTCTCCAATGATCCCCTCCATTGTTGTCCATTGCGTAAATGAGATTGAGCAGAGAGGGCTGACTGAGGTAAGAGTCAACCTTCAGGGGCGCCTGGGTGGCTCAGTTAAGCCACCCAACTCTTGATACTGGCTCAGGTCCTGATCTCAGGGTTGTGAGCCAGAGCACATGTCCGGCTCTGAGGCCAGCATGGAGACTACTAAAGGTTCTCTCTCCCTCTCCTTTTGCCCTGCTCCTGCCCACCACACTTCGCCCCCAACTCTCCCTTTAAAAAAAAAAAAAAAAAAAAAAAATATATATATATATATATATATATACCTTCAGAGAGTGTGGATTTGTTGTTTTTGTTAATAATCAATTTGTAACTGGAAGTGTCCCCTCGATAACAGACAGGCCTGTACCGGATCTCTGGCTGTGACCGGACAGTGAGAGAGCTGAAAGAGAAGTTCCTCAGAGTGAAAACCGTACCCCTCCTCAGCAAAGTGGATGACATCCACGCTGTCTGTAGCCTCCTGAAGGACTTCCTCCGAAACCTCAAAGAACCCCTTCTGACTTTTCGGCTAAACAAGACTTTCATGGAAGCAGCAGGTAAGAGTAGATCTTATACTCTAATGTGAGTCCCCCAGGGGCAGGAATGTTTGACTCTTGCGTGTGCCGCCCAGTACAGTGCCTGTGCCTGTGTGGACGCGCACGTGCTCTGAGGGAAGAATGTATCCGTGTTCTTGGTGCTTGTCCTCTTCCTGTCTAAACTATGGGTGCTGATGGGGTTTTTTGTTGTTTTAGGTTGAGTTTAGGGCTGTCCTTTTGAACTTGGAGCCAATTCCCACACATTTAATCCATTAACAAATCTTGTCAGCAAAGCTCTTGTAAAATTTATCTTAAAATTGAAATTTGCCACTCCTACTATTACCACTCTTGACATCTCTCATCCTGGAATGACGAAAGAACCTACTGATTTTCCTCTTTATATTCTCAGCCCTCTATACTATGATCCTCAAACAGTATCTAGAGGGGTCCTTCTAAAATTTAAATTAGATGAAGTCTCTTCTGTCCTTAGTATTCCCCAGTGACTTCCCATCACACTCAGAATAAAACCCACCAGTCCTTCACATGGCCCCAAAGACCCCACCTGTAGGATTCGGCTCCTGTTACATCTCTAGCATCGTTTCTCTCAACACCCTTCCCTTCTTTCTCTCTTCCCCTGATGCGCTGGAATGCTTGCAGTTCTCAGAGTATAACCAAGCTTACTCCCACCTGTAGGATTCGGCTCCTGTTACATCTCTAGCATCGTTTCTCTCAACACCCTTCCCTTCTTTCTCTCTTCCCCTGATGCGCTGGAATGCTTGCAGTTCTCAGAGTATAACCAAGCTTACTCCC